>NC_080170.1:3915462-4062962 GCF_950295315.1 Erinaceus europaeus | reverse complement strand
TACAGTCTAGTGTTTAACACTTAGCCAGCAGCCTCTGCTCTAGGAGACACAACAGTAGCCCTGTCTCCCTTCATCCTGCCCCTTTCACTCCTTCCCGGAGTCCTTGTGCTTCGTTGAAATACTGCCACACCCAGTACAAGTGCCTGGAAAACGTAGTCTAGAAGCAGAGGAGACATCCTACTGGTTAGGAAAAAGACTGTCATGCCTGCAGACCTAAAGTCCCAGGTTTCCATCCCGAAAACTACCGCAAGCCAGAGCTGTGCTCAGGCATACCCCCTCATTAAAATAAACAAAATATTTATATCTGGAGAGATATAAACCAATGTATCAACAGTAGGTAATTCTGGCAAAATGGTTGTTGGGAACTTTTATTTTCTATAATATGAAAATTAACCAATTTCATTTTAAATATAATACATATATTGCTTTATTATCCATGTGCATTCTTTTTATTTTTATTTTTTGACGATATGGACATAGGAGAAGCCTCCTCTCATGCAATTGCAAAAGTGCAAGGAAGGAAAGAGATTGAACTCGATTTGTGTTAACTAGACTTTTCTCACTCACAAACCACCTAAGCTTTCCTAACTTAACTCCTAGCATTTGTACACTTGTTTGCTTAATACTTTAGCTTCTCCCCAAGTAATAAAATCTAGGGAACCAAATATTTGACGCACTAGTATGTTAAAATAAAAGGATATTATTCTTTTGGAGAGAACTGCAATTACTTTGTACAGCCCCACACGGGGATTATGTTTTTAGAAACCCCTAAAATTCTATCCAATACCAAATTCTACAAGTCTGAGAAAAACATATCATTGGCCACCTTGGTGCTTTAGATTGCACTAAAATATCCTGCTTTCTGAGCTTTTCAAGTGGCATTTAATTCTCCATGGATGGAGCAATCTTCCAGTCTAGACCCTTATTTTATTTTATGAGAAAGAGAGGAGCCAAAACTCTAGAGTTTCCTTTGATACACTGGGTGCTGGATTCAACGTTAGCTTGCTCCCAGACTATTTTTCTTCAATATTGAGCCTTGAAGGGGGGATATTTTTGTTTTTCAGAACAAATTTTGTTTTAAAGGGATCTTTTTAGAAACAGCATGTCTATTTTATTTAAATAAGTGAGAGATACAGAAAGAATGACACGGAGACAAATGACAGAGCCCTGCTCAGCTCTGGCTTATGGTGGAATTGAATCTGGGACCTCAGAACCTCATACATGAAAGTCATCTTATAACTATTAAACTGTCTCCCTAGCCAGCCCAAGGGGGAGGGTTTTTGCTTTTTTTTTTTTTTCCTCAAGAGTCAAGTGAATATTTTAAGTTTGGAGGAACAAGTACTATTACTCCTCTTTCCGTCATCTCCTTCTCCTGAAAGATAAGAAACATTCTTTCATGGCAGGCAAGGTGGTTCATCCCTACAGTGTAGGAGTATGCCAGTATGGGTCCCTGGGTGGGATCTCTGGCATCACTTAACGCTGGCTGTCCTGGTGAAATAATTTCTCAGGAAATGAAGAATTCTAGACACATAAAATAGGTCTGCTGCTGACCCTTGAGACCTGGCAATGAATGCCCAGGAGAATGTTGCAAATATATATGACTTTGGGAATATATCATATATATAACTTTGGGAATAGTGAGTAGGCAATAGTCACTTGCTGGTTTAATCTGGATAGAAATTTATTTGGATCTACTCTTTTTTTAAAAAAAAAAAGATTTAAAAAATATTTCTTTATGGATCAATTTCCTTTTTGTTGTCCTTGTTGTTTTATTGTTGTAGTTATTGTTGTTATTGATGTCATCACTGTTGGATAGGACAGAGAAAATGGAGAGTGGAGGGGAAGACAGAGAAGGGAAGAAAAAGATAGACACCTGCAGACCTGCTTCACCATCTGTGAAGTGACTCCCCTGCAGGTGGGGAGCCGGGGGCTCAAACCAGGATCCTCACGCTGGTCCCTGGTGCTTCGTGCCACCTGAGCTTTACCGGCTGTGCTACTGCCCATCTCTCAGATCTACTGTTTTTATGTGTTATGTTGTTATTTGTTGGATAGAGACAGAGAAATCCAGAGGGGCCTCTTGCATTGCAACATGTGTGCCCAGCCAGGTGCTTCACCACCTGGCCCCCTGGACCTACTTTTCTTGTGGCACTGGCTATCAAGAATGTGCCATGTCCCTGCTTTTAGGCATTTTCAATTATGTTTATTTCAGAAAAAGAGGTTAGGGTTAGGAGGAGAGAGAAGAACGTCTCCTGGTGGCATCCATGGTGCTCCCCTTGCGGTGCCAAGGTTCAAATGCGAGGTGAGCTGTTTTCCAGTCCCCTGTCTTGTCTTATTGGCAGTCCATAGGGAACACTAACTGGAGGAGAATGGTGCGAGTGGAACAGCTTCCTTTAATTATCCAGGTCACATCTGTACCCCCTGCTCCCCAGTATGACAGTCTCTTCTAAATCCTTTGTGGTTTATTGCTTCCATGGGGGCCACAAGTTCAGAATCCCTTCACAAGACCAGCCCTCCACAGTTGCCGTGGCCAGCTTTTAAAATAAATGTCCATATTCTTTTTGTGTGTGTGACAATTTCACATTCATTTCCACTAATGACTGAGGAAGGGAAGTTTCCTTTTGAGTACCCTTTCCTCTTCGCAAAGAGCGTCTGCATTCCCCCTTTATGGGAAGCCCTTCATCTCACATCAAACTTCAGCCCCGAGAGTCCCAGCTTCAAACAAGTGAAACAAATCGTCCCTACGGGAGTGTGTGTTGGCAAAGAGGAGGGGACTCAGCCAGATATGGAACTATTCAGATAGGATAGCTACTTAGAGAAAATCACTGCCGGAGAGAATACATTCAGTGGGGGACCACTTAGCTCTCATCCACATGCCGCCAGCTCTCTTTGGAGCCAGCAGAGGGGACAAACCCCTCTAAGTTCCCCTGCAAAAGGGGCTCATCTATGACACACTCAGCAGGTGTGAGCAGATATCTCTGATTACCTTTATCTTCACCTTCCCCAATTAACACAGGCTTCCTTCCCCAAGCCCAAGTCCTACTTGCTAGTGAGACTCTGCAGCCAAGCCTTTCTCCTCTCTCTTCTTTTCCACTGCCTAAATGTGGGAACCTAAAAATGGTGAACCTATAACGGATAGAAAAAAAGAGAAATTTTCAGATTAACAAAGAGAAAAGAGAGAGAGAGAGAGAATCATTCCATTAGCAACTTTGCTAAGAAATCTCCCTACATTGTTTCTCTTGACAAGTAATTTCTCCCAGCATGGATGCATCTTAAAAGTACTGCAAAACAATATCTTAAAATGAACTGATTAGTATGCATGCTCTGTGGTCACATTTAAGTTCTATTTATAAAATCTATTCTGTTCCAGGCTCAGACAAACAAATCTGAAATGCAGCTGTGTAACACATTGATAATTTTCATTAGTTCTAAAAGCCTCAATAGAATTTGCAATTTTATTCATTACATCTAAATAATCCTGGAAAACCCATTGTGAGGGTGAACTTTCAGTTTTCCCCCTTGACCTTTGTCACTTGGCTGAGAGGTGTTCTCTCTCTCCCTTCTCTATTTCTCTCTTCTCTCGCCTCTCCTCCTCTCCTCTCCTCTCCTCTCCTCTCCTCTCCTCTCCTCTCCTCTCCTCTCCTCTCCTCTCCTCTCCTCTCCTCTCCTCTCCTCTCTTCTCTTCTCTTCTCTTCTCTTCTCTTCTCTTCTCTTCTCCACCCCCCTTTCTCTCTCTGATTCCAGCAGAGCTATGAAAGGGAAGACACTGTTGAAAGAAGAAATCTCAAAGAAGAAGGAGCAATGATATCAAGCAATGATGGAGATGGATGTATAAGGAATCCTGATCACACATCATGTTTAAAAAGCCTCTTCAGCTGGGTGTGTCCTGCCCTGGAGGCCCAGGTGTGAGCATATCCAATCTCCTGCCATCTCTGGGGGACAATTTGGACAAGCGTGCAGTGTATCCTCATTCACCGGGAGGCAGCCCTGTTGTTCTCATCAGAAGGGAGGAGGATTTTCCCAGAGACCCAGCCAAAAACAGGCCCAGGAGAAATAAATAGTGCTGTATCTTTCAAATCGAACTTGTTCTTGCAAAGTAAAACAGTACCAGCTTTGGAGATGGCTTTTCTTAGTGTGGGCATGTTTTTTTTTTTTTTTTTTTCTTGGTGAGTAAGTCTTTGGGAAAAAAAAGAAAATTAAAACATACACTTCCCAGAAAGCTGGCAGCCAGCTGTGAAACCACAAAGAAGTCTTTAGAAAATTAAGATAACGAAAATAAAACAAGAAGAGAATAGAAAATGCAAAAAATAAAGACATGCTCTTGTGGTTTGGTGACCACTGAGATGAAGCCTCACCACACAGGGGACAATTAAAACGACAGCCTTGTCTGGGGAGAAGGTGAGGCACCTGTGTCAGGTGAACATGTCTGTGCTGTCTGTGCCCAGGTAAATGTGCACCCACTTGGGATGATGGGCTAGTTGCTCATTTTAGACTCACACTAATGACAGTTAATGACTTTCCGTTAAGTGAAAATACCTCTTCATAGACCAAGGCTTCCTCGGGAGACCTGGCCAGGGAGAAGTGGAGCTCAGATTATTACACCTCAGTGTCTCTCCATAGGGAAATTGTCATTTTCAAAGCAAGAAAGTGGGAAGGAAAGAAAAGAAAGAGGAAGGAAGGGCCAGAGGAAAAGGTGGTGGAGAGGATAGTAATAAAAAGTTATCTGGGAAATATTAGATCAAGCAAAATTAAGACACTGCTTATACAAATCAGAACTTTTAATAGGCGCATGCTCATTTTTAATATCTAAGGAAAAGGATGCAATAGAAGATATTTCCCAGACTGACAGAGAAGCATAAAAGCTTTCCATAATTTCTGTATGTTTGCTTTGCTGCAGAGTACCTTGTAGCACTGGTGTCCCAGGGGAGGGACTGTTTTGCACAGGAAGCTGTTCTCAATGAGGAACTGCTTTAAGGACTCTGAAGACAGATAAGATCATCTTAAGAGGGAAAGGACCAGAGCAAGAAGTTTTCTTCTGGACACTGGCTTCCTAAAACTGAGATCTGAACTTTTGGTGGCCTCAGAGATTTACAAACTGTCAAAAAGAGCAGCAAACGGATCCTTCATGAAAATACATAATTTTCTGGTTTTAAGGCATAGGCACAACAATCTAAGATAGAAATTTAACAAAAAACCCAAAGGCTCTAGAAGTTTCCTTGTCAAGTGTTAGACAAGCAAACATCTTTTTCATTCTTGCACTGCAAGCTTACCACAAATCTAAGTGGCTGAGCCTTCATGTGGAATCCTACCCATTTCTAAATCACTACACCTGCGATTCTCTGGACACAGGCAGTCAGCACTGGCAGAGGATTTTCAGGCAGTTTTATGGAACCAAAGACATCCTACCTGAAGTGAGTATCCACACTGGATAGGGTATGGACACAACTCTTGGCCAGAAATATGAACTTAGAACCTTTCCCGTGAAGAGCTGGTGAACTCTGTCCATAGGAGGTTTCAGGGGTTCATCTGCACATCATTGCCAAGATAGTTTTCAGTGGTTTTAACCTCCTGATGATATTGAAGCTGGGGAATTTCATGTAAGGGCACCTTGACTCAGCTGACCCACATGTGTGGATGTGCTAAAACAGATCCCTAGAGACTTCTAGCACATTATGCCTAGTAGACACTAAGGCTGGGGACTTTACCAGACTCAATGGCTGTCAACTAAGATCTTATGGACTCACATTTATTTACAGAATGTGGTTCACAGTTACTAACTGGACTTGGTAGAGCTCATTTTCAGCCTTTATGACACATACTTGAATAATACACACTAATAAATCATATTTAGGTACATAGTATGTACATACAAATATTCTAGCAATTTTTTAAAAAATGACATGAGTTATAATGCATTGAAATTGTAGGTTGAGTAGGTTGTAAATTATGCTATTTTTGTTTGACTTCTGTTGGCTCCAGTTTGACTGGTGAATGCTTCAGCATACCACTGTGCTATTATGTAGCAGGCACTCTCACAGTAACTTGAAGTCTATCTACTAATGTCAAGGAAACGTTCATTTTCTAGACAAAATGTAGTTAGTTCCTCTGGAAAGAGGTTGGTGGTAATGGAAATGATGGAGGCCAGACAGCTAACCTTCTACACATCACTATTAGTACAGGGGAATCTGCAAATTGTTGGTGATGATGATAACAAAATAAAAACACCACCAATCCAGATATTCTTGTAATGGTAGTGGGGGGAAGAAGAGACTTTCATAACAGAGTAATTACAGTGGAAAAATGCTGATAAAGTTAACACAGACTTGACCAAAAGTTATATTAGTTACAGACTGAGGTACCTTAATAATTATCCTGTTACTTCCTATTTGTTGCCATGGCAAAATTAATGTTGAGTTATGTCGGTTTTGAACTAGTCATCCTGTTCAGACTGACATGGACCAACCTTTCATTTCATGTGAAGGGTAGTTAACTACTAACTCAACAAAGATGGGTTTGAGTGCTACTTTCTACAGAGAAAACACCAGGGATTTCTGACATTTATCTCTCTTGCTGGTCATGAACTTCACATTGCTAGGATGTATACCACATTCTCCCACATAGATCCTAACAACTCTTCCTTGAGGGGCCAAAGGGCATTAGGTATGGTTCAGAGTGAGTTTTCTTTTAGTAAATATTTATTTTACATATTTTTTTCTGTTTAGTTTTTGGTGGTTTCTAGGGCTTCAGGTGAATCAGACAAGGATATCTGGTGTGGAATGGCCTTTTCAGAATGGAGAGAGAAGGAGAGAGAGAGAGAGAGAGAGAGAGAGAGAGAGAGGAAGGAAACTAAAGCTTTCTTCAAAATGGTAAGAGCCAGCCTCCAAGCTGGGAAAACAGTGCCCTATCAAAGTGAGCTATTTTTGGCCCTATTGTACATATTTCTTAATGAGGTAGGGCTTTACATAGGGGATAGAAAGCAGTCTGAGCCCCAGTCTGGTACAAGAGGCCCCAGGCATGAAACTGGGAGTCTCTTGACAGTGAAGCAAGTCAGACTGTGAGTTTTCTGAATTTTAACAGGTTGACAGCCCTGCCCATAAGCATAGTCTCACATGCGTTCTGGAAGCCCAAAACCTCCCTTTCAACTACACATTACATTAAAACAAAGTTAAAAAAAAAACAAACACTGAGTACCTGTGACTGTCTCTACATTGCCTTTGTTTCTTGAACTCACCTTGATTCAACAAGGCTTGTTTTTTTGATGTGTTCATAATGCCAAGAAAAATTGTAAACTACCGTGCACACTGTTATTTCTTTAATTCCATAAGAGGGAAATTATAAGGATAATGAGGACTGTTCCTTTCGTAATTCCAGTGTGATATTTTTGTGGGTGGTTTTCAAAGCTCATGGTATGCAATTAGGGATAATGTGGATGGCTCCTTGTTCGGCAGGCTTGTGCAATCCACGGGGGGCTTTGCCGAGGGCACTTGATGGTTGTGCCACAGGAATTGATGTGGGCATTTTGTTGCCTCTCAGCTCGAGAGCCCTCAGGATTTTGGCAGAGGTACACACCTAGAGCTGACGTGCAACAGAGTAGTCCCCCATTATACTTTCAGTACAAGGCTTTTCTTCTTACAGTATTTCCCTCTTTTCTTGGACTTCTTCCCTGTCCTTAAAACTGCCACAGTATTCAGGGAAAGTGACGCTTGAATGCTTGAATCGCTCTGCTCCATGTTTTCCTTATTTCTTCTCTTATTCTGACTTTCATCATAACTTTTCTGAAGGCACAGTCCAAGAGAGAAGGGTTCTCCCTGCCAAGGCATTTAAGCAGAAGTCCAGCAGAGTCGTTTTTACCCAAGTGTCAGTGATACATTATTGAGGAAACATCAAATCAGATGAGAGCTAGAAAAATTAAAGTCTCTTCCCACAGTGTCTCTGTTTGCTCTCTCCTCTCAAGTTAGATGATATTAACCTGCCAGGCTCCACAGCCTCTAACCTTGGCCCATGACTGGGGGAGGGAGGGTGTTTCTTTTTTTCATGCATCTTCTCAACCGTGCCCATCCAATGTCAGTGGGCTGGCATTCTTTCACACACCGCTTAATAGCTGGAGTTTAAGCTGCTGCTTATTCTACCAAAATGGCATACAGTCCCCACTAGTCTCACCTTTGGTTGCTCTCTCATGAGTGTTTACTAAGGGTCTCTCAGCTCAGCTGCTCTCTGGGTCTCATCACAGATGTTCTTGACTCAGATACATGAGGAATTCTATTGCCAATGAAGGGAAATCAGGTGAAAGCCAGTTTTCATTAGATACTGTCCTCCTCTTCCTGTGATCCATGGCTTTTTTTTTTTTTTTTTTTTTTTGCCTCCAGGGTCCTCCCTGAGGCTTGGTGCCTGCATCATGAATCCACTGCTCCTGGAGGCCATCTGTTTCAAATGCTGTTGCCCTTGTTGTATTTATTGTTACTATTGTCATTGCTGTTGTTCTTGTTGGACAGGACAGAGAGAAATGGAGAGAGGAGGGGAAGACAGAGAGGGGGAGAGAAAGACAGACACCTGCAGACCTGCTTCACCACTTGTGAAGTGACTCTTCTGCAGGTGGGGAGTTGGGGACTGGAACTGGAATCCTTAAGTCAGTCCTTGCACATAAACTTCTGTGTTACTACCTAGCCCCCAAATGTGACTTTTAAAACTATCAAGGGGGTCAGGCAGCAGAGCACCAGGAAGAGTGCACACGTTTCCATGTGCAATGACCTGGGTTCCTTGTTGCTCACTGCCTGGTTTCTTGTCCTTCCTCTAGCAGATTTACACCTTGGAGTCTCCTTTTCTGAGCCTGGCAAGTGGTGAGGTCACTTCCTCAACAACCTCTCTTTGACAAATCATACTCTTTCTCACTTTCTAAAATTGATTCCTACCACCTCTATCCATTGATTTTTCTCTCCTCTTGCTTTATGTTTCTTCATAGAACATAACAGCACGTAGGGAGTCAGGCGGTGGCACAGCAGGTTAAGTGCACGTGGCACAAAGCGCAAGGACCTGCATAAGGATCCCGGTTTGAGTCCCCGGCTCTCCACCTGCAGGGGAGTCACTTCATAGGCGGTAAAGCAGGTCTGCAGGTGTCTGTCTTTTTCTCCCCCTCTCTGCCTCTCCCCTCCTCTCCCCATTTCTCTCTGTCTTATCCAACAACGATGACATCAAAACATCAAGAACTACAACAATAAAAAAAATAAGGGCAACAAAAGGCAATAAATAAATAAATAAATATTTTTTTAAAGATATGTTGTTTGTTAAAAAAAAAAGAAAAAGAGGACATAACAGCATGTTACACTGTGCACATGTTCCATATGTCCTTGTTCCAACAGGATTATAAACTCCCTCCTACAGGGGTTTGCTTTCATTCCTGTAACACTGATGAACTGAGCAGCCGCTATGTGCTGATGGCTGATGTAGGGTTACAGGACAGCTAAGTGTACTTTGGGGGGTGTAGCTCACTGAAGAAACACTTCGGGGAAATTCAACTCGGTAAATAGACTCACATACCATTTTCCCTTCTAGCCACTTGGAGCAGAGATTGTGGTTGATGACTTTATTGATTGATTGATTGATTGATTGCCACCCGTGTTATAATACAAATCTCCAAGTGGACAATCTTCTTTTTTTTTTTTTAATTTTCTTTGATTTGACATGGCAGACAGAAATTGAGAGGGAAGGAAAAGAGAGAGAGAGAGAGAGAGAGAGAGAGAGAGAGACTCTTATAGCACTGTTTCAAAGCTGGAGAAGCTTTCCCCTGCAGGTGGGATTGGGAGCTTGAACCCAGGTCCTTGCATATAGTAATGTGTATGCTCAACCAGGTTTGTCACTACCTGGCCTTCTCAATGATTTTAAAAATCATGTATTTGGGGGGGGGGGCATGGAGTCAAGATGGCAGCTTGAAGGCACCACCTAGACAGATTCTATACACACACACACACACACACACACACACACACACTTCTTCAAATCACAGGAGTTTCAAGAGAGAGCAGAATTTCCAGGCCAGTAAGAGATCAACTATAGAGGAGGAGGAAAGAGAACCACAGTGGAATATTATAACTCATCTATAAATAGGCGAAAGGGAGCTGTAAGGACAAAGAAAAGCTGAAGGCCACCAAGTTACAGATGCTACCATGATTCATCCTGACTTTCTTGGGTAGATGACCTCACGAAAATGTGTTCTGCAACCCTATTTCCCTAGAGTCCTACCACACAAGGGAAAGATAGAAACAGACTGGGGGTGTGGAGTGACCTGTCAACGCCCATGGCCAGTGGAGAAGCAGTTACAGAAGCCAGAACCTCCACCTTCTGCTCCCCATAAAGGTTTTTGATCCTTATTCACAGAGGGATAAAGAACAAGGAAGCTTTCAGTGGAGGGGATGGAAATGTGGAACTCTAGTGGTGGGAACTGTATGGAATTGTACCCCTTTTATCCCACAGTCTTGTCAATCATTATTAAATCACTAAAAAAAAAAATCATGTATTACAGTGAGCATAGAATAATATCTGATGAAAGTTATCATTCATCACATAATTTTCATGTGCTTTGCACTAAGTACCAAGAGTTTTTATTCTCATAATAACTCTGGTAAATTTGAGAAGGTGGTTGTACAGCTTAATCTGTGCATAAATTTAGCTAGTTTAACTGTAGACCTGAAATTATAAGCATATTCTCAAAATAAACCTTGTGTAGAGTTTGGCATGTTGTGTGGCAACTTAGACTACTGCAAGATTTACCTGTTTGCTTCTGTCATTTCACAAAATGTTCATCATACTTCTGACAGATATGCACACATAAACATGCATGATAGAAATGCAAACATCAGGTGAAGGGAAATTCCAACTAAGAATTAGTAAATAAGAAATCATAACTTTTCCCACAGATGCTCACCTTCACTGTGAATCTTATAGCTAGAACTAACTCTAGTAATAGAAACGATATAATGTTAGTACAGGAATTAATGGCTGTTCTAATGGTATAGAACATAGAATTCACAAATATGTTGGAGATAAAATTTCAGACCAGTCAGGAGAGGACGGACCTTTTCATAACGAGAAACAATTTGGAACCTAAATTCACACCACAGGAAAAATCAACTCCAGAGAATTAAAAGCCCTAAACACAAATGACAAAAAAAATAGGTAACATTCAGAAGACAATGTTTGAGAATACCTCAGTGCTCTTGAGAGTGGGAGAAGAGTTCTAAAACAAGATTGAAAAAGTCAAAAAAAAAAAAAAACAACAAAGCAGAAACTATAAAGGAGGAGCTTGATGAATGTGACCTCCTGTTCTCCTTTCTTTTGGGGGATCTGAGGTTCTGACTAACGTGTCTGGGGTCCAGGTTGGGCTGGAAACCCCGCTGGGCAGATCTCCGGTCCAGGGCTGAGCATTCTCCTTTATGCCCTTTATGCTGAGAGTTCTCCTTTATGCCCTTCCCTTCTTCTGTAAAGCTTTGGCATCATACCTGAGCACAGTGGGTAGCAGGAGGGATGAGAATAGTGAGTATCTTGGGGCTCACTTTTGGGCTCATTGGCAAGTTGGGCTACATCCTTGGGGAGATGCATTTATAAATAAATACATAGACAAAGAAATAAAGGTATAGTGCCAGATTTTTCACAGTTGAAGAAGGAAGTTGAGGGCAATGGGCAGTGGCATAGCCAAGTGATGGCACATGTCACAGTGCACAAGGACCCAGGGGGAAGCTTCATGAGTAGTGAAGCAGTGTTGCAGGTCTCTCTCCCCCTCTCCCTCGCCCCCGCCCCCACCCCCTCCCCCTCCGCCTCTCTCTCCCTCTGCCTCTGCCTCTGCCTCTGCCTCTGCCTCTCTCTCTCCCCCTCCCCTCCCCCTCCCCCTCTCCCTCTCCCTCTCTCCCTCCCCTCCCCCTCTCCCCCTCCCCTCCCCCTCCCCCTCCACCTCTGCCTCTGCCTCTCCCTCTGTCTCTCTCTCTCCCTCTCCCTCTCTCCCTCTCCCTCTCTCCCTCCCCCTCCCCCTCCCCCTCTCCCTCTCCCTCTCCCTCTCCCTCTGCCTCTCTCTCTCCCTCTCCCTCTCCCTCTCCCTCTCCCTCTCCCTGTCTCTCTCTCCCTCCTTCCCATTTCTCCCCTCTCAATTTCTCTGTCCAATAAGTAAATGCATAAATAAATAAAAAAATAAAAAGGAAGTTATACACACAGAAAGCAAAAACTAGTATGTGCGTCCTGTGAAACAACTCCTAAATAAAAGCAACACATAATCTAGATAAAGAAGCAGCATTGCTATATGTGCACACATACACGTATGACCTCTAGTTCTTATCTGTGTTTTATTTTTTAATTTTTTAAAAATTCTTAATGTATTTTATTTATTCATTTATTTAGCCTCCAGGGTTATTGCTGGGGCTTGGTGTCTGGACTTACTAGTCCACCTTGCCTGGACACCATTTATCCCCATTTTTGTTGCCCTTGTTATTATTGTTATTGTTGTCATTGCTGCAGTTGTTGTTAGATACGACAAGAGAAATGGAGAGGGGAGAGGAATACAGAGAGGGGGAGTGACAGATGGACACCTGCAGACCTGCTTCACCGCTTGTGAAGTGACTCCCCTTCATGTGGGGAGCCGGGGGGCTTGAACCGGGATCCTTGCACAGGCCCTTGTGCTTTGCTCCATGTGTGCTTAACCCACTGTGCTCCCACCCAGCATCCATCTGTGTTTTATAAGAGCATTTGCAGGTAGTGATATTTCACTTGCAGCAAAAGCTTCCAAATACTCAGACCATGCATGGCCTTTCAATCCCACTGCCCCCATGATGTAATCAACCCCCTAGGGAAACGGTCAGATGAGTCTACAATAACTAATTGAGTCAGACATAAGGCACCAAGGCTGGAGAGAGGGTTCACCGGATAGGACACCTGCACTGCCATACATGCGGCTTAGGTTCAAGCCCTTCAACAGCATGAGAGGCTCTGTGGCAACAGAAGGAGGTCTGGTGCCATGCTATGTGTGTGTCTCTCTGACTCTCAGTCTACATGGGGGAAAAAAAATACCCCAAAGCAGTGAAACTATGCATACTCATGTCCTTGGCTCCCTAGAACACACACAATAAGTAAATAAACAATAGTTTAAAGATTTAAAAGGGAAAGGAAAGCAAGCAAGAAATCAGAAAATGCCAGGGATGTTATCAGAAGTCAGAAAAAAAAAAGTTTAAAGGAACATCCGTTGGCCATATCTTTGATTGTTTGACCAATGAAAATAAAAATAGTATGCAGCTGTAAATCTCTGATTTAAACAGACATGTGCAAGATTATGCTGGTGCAAGTCAAAGGAGAACTGAAGTGAAAAGGAAGGCGAATCTCTATCCTGCAGACAAAGTCCAACTAGACAATCTTGATAGAATCAGAAAACCTCCATTTGACTGGTAAGTGGCTGAGGCAAGAATCCATAATGGATGCTAACCTGGTGGGTTTGTGAAGACTAGGACATGGAGCTCATTCCAAGGTACCTCTTCATAACAGACTCCGAATTCAGGCTGGTGAAGTCTCTCACTTGACTGGTGTGTTGCTTTTCCAGGTGAGCAACCCAGATTTGAGCCTACCCCTCCCCAGTAGGGGACGTTTTGGCACTATGGTCTCTTCAGTCTCTCTCTCTTTCTTGCTCTTTCTCTCTGCCTCTTTGCCTCTCTTTAAAAAACACACCAGAATTACCTATATTTTAATTAGTGACTATTAGGGCGTAGGGTTCTGCTTTTGCCATCCTCACTAAGAGAAGTTAACATCACCCATTTTTGGACAAATCAATGTGTTAAATTCTTGAAATGATGCAGTGAAAATAGCACAGTAGGATGTCTAGGGAATTCATCTCACAAGAGCATAAACTTAGAGAAAACATAAGATTCCAAATGAAGGAACACATACAAAGTCACTGACCTATTTTTTTTTTTTCCAGAAATGTCAAGTCATGAAGCAGTACCCACACAGAGGAACGGGGCTGGGCTGACAGCTAAGAGACAGGGAAACTCAGTTGTCCTTGACTGGGGTTCTGGTCTAAGGAAAACATCCTCAGCATAAACTGCAGAGCTGAATTAATGATAGTACGAGAACAACAGTCACATCTGGATCATGACGAATGCTCTGTACTGATTCTTGTCTTTCTTTTCTTGTTTATCTGCTTCCCAGTATTGAACGTTGAGCCCCCTGCCTGCAAGCCTGCACTCTACCAAGGGCCCCACTTGTGAAGTGTTGGGTAGTTCAAAAGATACATTGCAGCTATAGTTCGGAAGAAGATATTTGTAACACACACAAAAGAAAGGATTAATAACAGAAAAGGAATTTCCTAAATTAGGGAGAAAAGGAGGGGGAGGATGGGGGGCAACAGTGGCTAAAGACTAATTAAGTAGAAAAATAACAAGATTGATCTGAAATATCACAGAATTTTTCAAAAGCTCTAGTACAGATGAATCGTTTTGCATCTTACCTAGCTAAATTCGGACGTGCTTGTGTGACTAGTGATCACAGAAAGTGAAGGAAGAAACGGTGGTTATCACCCTTGAGTAGAAAGTCTTACTTGCCCGTTGCTGGGTGCTGAGACTAGACTCTCTTCCTGGCAAAGTCACTACTCAGGCTCCTCCTTTACATGGGTCCCTTTCTTTCTTTCTTTCTTTCTTTTTCTTTCTTTCTTTCTTTCTTTCCTTTCTTTCTTTCTTTCCTTTCTTTCTTTCTTTCTTTCTTTCTCTCTCTCTCTCGTTCTTCCTTCCTTCCTTCCTTCCTTTCCTTTCCTTTCTTTCTTTCTTTTTTTTTTTTGTCTCCAGGGTTATTGCTGTGGTTCAGTGCCTCCAATATGAAGCCACTGCTACTGGAGGCTATTTCCCCACCTTTTGTTGCCTTTGTTGTTTATCATTGTTGTTGTTATTAATATTAGTATTGCTGTTATTGCTGTCATAGAACAGAGAGAAATGGAGAGAAGAGGGGAAGACAGAGAGGGGGGAGAGAAAGACAGACACCTGCAGACCTGCTTAACTGCCTGTGAAGTGACCCCCCCTGCAGGTGGGGAGCCGGGGTCTCGAACCAGGATCCTTACACTGGTTGATGTGCTTTGGGCCATGTGTGCTTAACCCGCAGCCCCCATTATGTACTTTTTTAAGAGAAACTTTGAGTATAATTATTATTAAATGTCTGAAAATAGTGAAGTAGGAAAAACAAGGAAGTCCAATGAAGTCAGGGTTAGGAATCTCAGAAGTGTGTTAGAGAGAAAGTACTGCTAGCTGCTGTGTGTATGTGGAGGGGGGGGGTGTGTCAAGTTTAGACATAATATACTTATACTGAGTTATACATATATTCTAAAAAAAGATTTTAGTTTGCCAGAAGGTTGACATTGCTTACATACTCACATTTTAATTTTTTTTAAAAATATATTCATTTGTTGGCTAGATACAGCCAGAAATTGAGAGGGAATGGGCTGATAGAGAGAAAGAGAGACAGAGAGACACCTGCAGCCCTGCTTCACCACTCATGAAGCTTTCTCCCTGCAGGTGGGGACTGGGGATCGAACCTGGGTCTCTGCATATTGTAACATGTGCACTCAACTAGGTACACCACCCCATACTCACATTTTTAATGCTAGAAGGGTGAATAAGAAAAAGGCATGCAGTGAGACAAAAAAAGATTATGATAATCTATCCTCCACATTTTATTTCTACTGTGAGAATAAACAATATTATATGTCCTTCCTCAAATACTATGGGATATGACATGTTCAAATGTGTACACACACACACACACACACACACACACATATATATCATATACATCTGTGTTAAAGATGTGTCTTCTCACTCCTGGGGCTTCACTACTTCAAGCTGATTTTTTTTTCAGAAAGAATGAGAAATGGAGAGAGGGAGAGAGAGAGACCTACAAGTTCCTCCAGTGAAGTGGGGGCCTGGCTTAAACTTGGACTATGTACATAGCAAAGTAAGGCACACAATCCAACTCAGCTATTTTGTCAGGCCAGTATCTGACTGTCTGTCTGTCTATCTGAAAGGAGAGAGCCAGAACATCAGCCTGGCATGTGCAATACCAGGATTGAACTCAGGACCTCATACTGACAAAGCTGGCATTCTAGCCACTGTGCCACCACCTGGGCTCCTTTATGATGCTGTCATAGCCTTGTATCACAAATTATTTCCAACGAACACATTTACTGTTTTCTATTTTTCCTTTTTTAAAATGCTTTTATTTTTTTTTAATAAACTTAATTTTATTTGATACAACAGAGTGAAATTGAGAGGGAGGGGGAGGTAGAGAGGTAGAGAGAGACAGAGAAACACCTGCAGCCCTGCTTCACCCCTTGTGAAGTTTTCCCCCTGCAGGTGGGGACTAGGCTCCTTGAGCCTGGGTCCTTGTGCATGATAATACAAGCACTTAACTAGGTACACCACCAGATGGGACAGAACATGGAAGGGAGGCACACGGAAGAAAAGGGACTGATTGGTTCCCCTTGGTTTGAAATTTAAAAGCAGGTAACATTTAACAATATGTTGTTTACTGAAGCACCTACGAAGTAAAAAATCACAAAGGAAAAACAGATAAATAATGAACAGCAGCCCCCAGGATATCAGTCAGTGGTGAGGGGGGATGGAAGCAGAAAGAACCTGTAAGGAAACCTCATGTGAAGCAGGTCAGCCTTTGCAGCCAGCAAGGACAGAGTGGCCAGCTGCCCTGGCCTTTCAACAGCACATATTTCCAGAGCCCTGCCCCACTAGGGAAAGATAATCTAGGGGTGTGGATCCACCTGCCAATGCCCATGTCCAGCAGAGAAGCAATTACAGAAGCCAGAACTCCCACCTTCTGCTCTCCATAATGATCCTGGGCCCATGCTCCCAGAGGGATAAAGAATAGGAAAGCTATCAGGGGACGGGAGGGGAGGGGATATGGGAGGGGAACTGTACCTCTCTTATCCTATAGTCTTGTCTATATATTTTGTCTATATATATTGTCTATATATATATATATATATTAATTTTTATTTATAAAAAGGCAACACTGACAAAAACTGTTGGGGAATTATGTAGATTCAGTCTTTGCCCTCAGGTTTTGCCACTTCCCGAGATATTCTCCCAGTGTCTTTTTTCAACCAAATCCTGTCCCAACATGTCACTCCTGGTTGTTGCCCTATAAATCCCTCCCACTTCCTCTCTCTCTCTCTCTCTCTCTCTCTCTTTCTCGCCTTTCACTTCAGCGATTAGACACAGGGAAGGTTGCTGTGAGAGGTGGCCATTTTTGCTACCTCCACGTGGCCCAAACTGCTGCTCTCCCACCCAACTCTGAGGTGCCAGCACAAATAAAGGATTGTGTTCCCTTTCTGCTCCAAATCTCCTTTTTCTGCGTCCCGCAAGCGACAAAAACCATAGGATAAGAGGGGTACAATTCCCACCACCAGAATTCTGTATCCCATCCCTTCCCCGATAGCTTCCCTATTCTTTATCCTTTTTTATAAATGAATTTAAAAAGGTGTTGGGTTCATGTATATTGGATAAGGATTACAAATCTAACAAGATATCTACACCTCTATCTTTTCTGTAGTCTTTTTTATATCTAGTTCAACATCAATTAATATTTTCATAAAAAAAACCTAGATATGAGTGATATCAAATCCTTTGGAGTAGAATTCCCTCCATCTTTGGTACTTGGTGAAAACTGCATGCAATCTAAATGATTCCTGGTGGTTTCTTCATTTCTATGGGAGATGTGCGTGTGGATACCAGGGGTTTCTCTAAAGTTTAAACCTAAAAAATAATCAGCTAAAGATCAAAGGATCTTTAGCTATCTTGCATGGCAGAAGCAATCTGAAAAGAAGGGTTAGGACACCACTTTGTCCAGGACTCCTGCTCTTACCAGCCCTTGTACTGTGAGGACATGCACAGGTAGGAACCACCTAGGAATCCCTCCAGAGCAATCACAGACAACCACACTCTGCTTGACCAAGAAGCCGCAAGACTCACATAGTCCCACGTGCAGAAAGAAAGCAGGGGGGAGTGGGGAAGATGTGATAAGAAAGATATCTGGAGAGCATATGTTTCAGATAATTTCTCCGGCTAAGTGTAGAGACAGTAGCCCATCTCTGGATGACTTCTAGAATGCATAGGTCAAAAACACAGTACCACTCACTGACAGATAACTGGTGAGACAGACCAAAGGAAAATAATAATTTTATTTATTATTTATTTATTTATGTGTGTGTGTGTGTGTGTGTTCACGCCAATGCCTGGGAAGGAAACTTTGGGGAACCCCTGCAGAGTTTTGAAACTGAAACGCCCTTTTACATTCAACAGGTGCGGCGTATAATGCAGTGAGGAGAAACATTACAACAGTAAGACATGATAACGGAAAAAAAGGGAAACATTATAAGCACAGTGGGAAAGCATGCAAATCATCCAGTGACCAGCCAGGAAGGGCTAGTCATATTTGCTCAGTGAGAATGTCTCAAGATTTCTGGTCAAGTGCAGGCTTCAAATGACAGCTGGTCAGGTCAGCAACTTGGTTGGTGGCTTGATTACTCTGTAATTCAGATAATAAATAGCAGTTCTGACTTGGAAAGGCAATGCTGCCAAGAATTGAAAAGGCTGAAAAATGGCCCTCGATTGATCTATTGATTCATTCATCAGTCTATAGTCCATTCATCTGTGCAGTCACTCATTCGCTTGTTCAATTATTGGCTCATTAAGCATTAACCAACACAGACAGGATAAACTTTGTGTGCAGCACTGGAGAGTCTAAACACTTAGTGACGGATTTCTTGCCTTCAATGAGTTCACAGTTCAGAGCTGGTTTTTTTTTTTTTTTTTTCCTTTTCTATTTCAGCACCACTGATATAATGATGGCTAATTCTTGTTGGGGCAGGCTGTGCCATGGGCTTGGGCTTGGGCTTGGGCTTGGGGTTGCCATGCTGGTGGGGTGTTTTTGCTGCACCTTTGGCTTTTGACCATTAGATAACAGAAGCACCCCTCTCCCCTGTCATAACAAACAGAATATATCCAGACCTGGCTTAAACATCCCTGGGGGAAACCCTCTTGGAATTAAGAATCACTATTCAGCAGAAGAGGGGAATGTGTTTATAAATATTTACAATGCAGCCCAGAAGTTTTAATAGCTAAGAAATATCAAGTGAACAGTGATTGTGCGCTGGGCAAAGAACATTGTGTGTGTGTGTGTGTGTGTGTGTGTGTGTGTGTGTGTGTGTGTGTGTGTGTGTGTGTGTGTGATATGTCATATTTGCTGGAATAGTGCTCTGACCTCTCTCATAAAACTGGGCTGGGTGGTGCAACACTGATTGAGTGCACACATTACATTGTACAAGGACCCTGGTTCAAGCCCTTGGTCCCCTCTTGCACTGAGGGAATCTTCTCAAGTGGCGAAGCAGTACTGCAGGGATCTCTCTTTCTCTCTGCCTCTATATCTCCCCTTTCCCTCTCAATTTCTGTCTCTGTCAACAGCAACAAAAAGAAAAGTATTAACTAATCAATTAAGGTAAAATAAGTATTTTTAAAATGAGAAAAATGAGGGGCTGGGCATTGGTGCCATGGTCAACTGCACACATGTCGCCCTGCACAAGGACCTGGTTCAATCCCCCAGGTCCCTATGTGCAGAAGAGAAGCGTCATAAGCAGTGAAGCAGTGCTATTTCTCTCTCTCTCTCTTTCTCTCTCTCTCTCTCTTCAGCTTTATCTCCCACTTCACTCTCAATTTCTTTCTCTCTGTCTAGTATTTCTCTCTGTCTCTACCCAAAAGAAAGCAAGCTGAGGAGTCTGGGTCTGGCAGATGGCTCAGCTAGCAGAGTGCAACACTCTCACACCTGAGACTTCTGAATCCACCCTGGGTACCATATATATGTTTCAGGACAGTACTTTTCCTTTTCTCCTCCTCCTCTCCTGCCTCCTCCTCCTCTTCCTCTCTTTCTGTCTATCTCACGAAGCTTTGCTTTATAAACTAAATAATGTTTTAAATATAGGGAAAGTGAAATATAAGGAAACAAGCAGAACTGGTTTTTGTTTTTGTTGGCCTCCAGGGTTATCACTGGGACTCGGTGTCTGCGTCAGGAATCCACTGCTCCTGGAGGCTGTTTTTCTCCTTTTGTTGTCCTTGTTGTTTATCATTGTTGTGGTTATTATTGTTGTTGTTATTGCTGTTGCTGTTTTTGGATAGGGCAGAGAGCTATCAAGAGAGGAGGGGAAGACAGAGAGGGGGCGAGAAAGATAGACACCTGCAGACCTGCTTCACTGTCTGTGAAATGACCCCCCTGCAGATGGGGAGCGGGGGCTCGAACCGGAATCTTTAAACCAGCCTTAGAGCTTAGTGCCAAGTGCACGTAACCTGCTGTGCCACTACCTCAGCTCCCAGAACTGGCTTTTAAAATGCATCACTCTGGGGAGTCGGGCTGTAGCGCAGCGGGTTAAGCGCAGGTGGCACAAAGCATAAGGACCGGCATAAGGATCCCGGTTCGAGCCCCCGGCTCCGCACCTGCAGGAGAGTCGCTTCACAGGCGGTGAAGCAGGTCTGCAGGTGTCTGTCTTTCACTCCCCCTCTCTGTCTTCCCCTCCTCTCTCCATTTTCTCTCTGTCCTATCCAACAACGGTGACATCAATAACAACAACCACAACAATAATAACTACAACAATTAAAAAAAATCCAAGGACAACAAAAGGAAATAAATAATAAATAAATATAATTTTAAAAAAATTAAAAAATACATCACTCTGGGTAGGTTGTCCAAGGCAAAAAGAGAGGCCCTGGCACTGAAGCCAAGGATGGCAGGACAGAGTTGCCCTTGACCCTGCTGGTCTCACAGAGGAGAACAGCACTCAGTGAGCTCTGTGATGGGAGACACGGGGGTGGGGGGGTTGTGCACTGAAGGGGCCTTAGCTCACCAGCCGGAGAACAGCAAAGCACAATCTTATGTTTATGCATTACTGGCAGATGCTAATACATTTCTGGATCGACATTTGGCAGAAATAGGAATAAACACAGAGAATTCACAATCAGATATCAGAGCTCGAAAGCTGAATACTACTGATGGATTGATTATGTTTTTGAGCTATTTAGATAATTGGACATACGCAGTACAGAGCTTTCTGCAATGATAATGGGCCTGCCCCGTTGTGGTCTATTTAACAAACACTTGGACTCTTTTTTTTAAAGCTTGTTTACATTCCTGTACATCCTGGCTTTATTGATATTCTGTCCTTTGAATTACAGTGTCACCCTAGCAACGCTCCAGAGAAAGTTGTGGAAGGTGTTATCATTGTGAACCGGTTTTTAAAGCAAAAGAAAGCAAACCCCGTTTCTGGGCTGGGTCAGGAGCTGGTCTTTCTTACTCCATAATCCCAGAAAGACAGTCCCACCAGACTGTTGGCCTGAGGTGGGGGGATGATGGGGAGAGAGGAGTCTGCAGATTCTGTTTCTAAACAGTGGTGGTGTCCATGGTGTGCATATGGAGGGCATATGCCTACACCCTAGGACACTTGCCAGGTCTCATCTTAAACCCTCCCTTTAGGAGAGTTACCACTTTATTTCAGGCAGGTCCCTGGTGGTGAAAATGCCTTATTTGATTGTCTTCATAACAAATATTATTTAAGGGATGGGCACGGTTGAGTGCATGTTGCCATGTGAGTACAATCCCCCCCTCCCCGGCTGCCCTGAACCTATGGTGGGGCGGCTTCAAGAACTATAGTGCAGGGCTGTATGTGGTCTGTGTTCTGTCTCTCTCCCTCTCTGTTTCCCCATTCTCTCTCAATTTCTCTCAGTCTCTACCAAATAAGAGGAAAAACAAGGGGAAAAAATGGCTGCCAAGAGTGGTGGACTCCTTGTGCAAGCACGGAGCCACAACAATAAAAATAGGTGCATAAACTATTTAGGAAAAAAAAATCACAAATAATATATATTGCTTGAAATCTTCTTTTTCCCTCACCAGTACACACATCAGCTCTCACTATTACTGGTACCAGGACTCAAACCTGGGACTGTTGGTATGCATGAGACCCCTTCTGTTTCATTTGGTTTAAATCCCCCCTGCTTAACACTATTCTATTTACATAACCACTTCATTCTATTTATATAACCGCTGTTAACAAGTACCTCCCTCCAGGGCATTGGTTCAATCCCCACTGTTTCATGATATGTTTTTGCTCCACCCCCCCTCCTTGTCACACCCTGATCCTCTCCTTGTCACACTCTGATTGTCACCAGTCACTTTTCTCTCCACCCTCTCTATGTCACACCCTGTTTCCACCCTACTTGGCAAGTATATATAAAGACAGCATTGTGAGTTTTAGGGTACTTTACCTTGAGTTTAGCTTAGCTCGTCTTAGATTGTGCTGCGTCCTGCATGAATAAAGAGATACTGCCTACAGCTCAACTATGAGTCCCTGGTCGTCTGTTACCCGCCCGTGAAGCCAGCCCGGCGAAAACAACATAACCCATCGAAAATGACATGGGACCTCGTGTATGCAGATCCTGTGTGCTGCTGCATACTGTCTCCCTAGCTCTAGGTGACTGTTCTACTCTCTGTTACTTCCTTCCTCCTGGAAACTCCAGGAGAGCGCAGAACAGAACTCTTGTTCTGGCCACTTGGTCAGTCACCCAGCACTGTGGCTGAGTGAGCAGAATCTGCTAATCCCCTGTATGTTGGCTGCACAGGGCGGTGAAACACTCTCAGGACAAGTGATTTTCATTCTCTTTCCAACAGGGCATGTGGAGCAGTAAGTGGAAGGCTTGCGTTGTGGCAGGTCACACTTCTGGGACGATCCACTTCTTTATAGAAATATATGCCTGGTTCTAACATTTTTATGACCCTTGTTAAAAAATGCTGTAGTACTTCCAGCTTTCTAACATGTCCCTGTTGACCACTTGAGTCCATCTTGCCTGAGAAAGGAGCATTATGGTTGGCAACCAAAATTCTCTAAGTGCGATACGACTTACAGATGATGCTGCTTAAGTCTCAGATCTCACATTCCCAGAGATTCATGTGTGTGTCCGTTCTTAAGTAGCAGGTCTTCTCTGTGAAAGATAATTCAGCTAAAATACTGTTTGATGTTTCCTTGAAATGATATCCAGGTGTCCCATGAATTGTTGAAATACTTGTGTGAGTTTTACATGAAAACAGATGAAATACTAGGTCGGGGATCTATAAATAACAGTATTTACTTCAAAGCCAGAGAGCTTGCTATGTCTCGTCTTCATAGAAGTGAAAGATCCCTTTAATTATTAGGTAGTACTTGGCAGTTCTGTCTTCTGGGGCATTGGCATAACAGCTGAATTCAAATTCTGGATGCCTTCTCTGTGATTCATCAACACTTGATAATGACTTCTAGTATATATTTCTGAGATTGCAAAGGATGCGGTGTTGAGATTCTTCAATCCTGAGTTCCTGCTTTATTTATAGCTTCCCTGTGTGTGTGATCTGTTGTGATTTTTCCAGGTAGTTCTTTCTCCAAAGTGGCAGCTCCATTAGCAATTTCCTTAAACAGCAGGAATGAAGGGGCTGGTCTCTCAGAACCCATTCCATTTTTATTTTTTGGCCCTAGGCATTTGCAGAATTGAGTTTATTTTTCAATTTCTCATGTAAGAATGAAATATCGAAAGAAGGTAGGGAGCTATAAATGTTGTTTGGAGTAATTTGACACATTCCTGAGCACTTATTTGTTTTGTTTTTACATAATGAATTTATGAAGCCTGTCTAGGGGGTTGGAGTCACAGGGTGTCAGTCTCTTAGTCCCAGCTTCTTTCAAACTCAGACTACTGCTTTAGTGCTGATCAGTCCTTGCTGTGGTGCAAGGAAGTGGATTTCAGATTCATTGGTTTCTCCCTCTTGTCCTCAGCAGAAGGGAGGGGGCAGAGACTGAAATTCCTAGTGGCTACTGGAAAACACTAACAACAACAAAATGGGAAACAAACACTAAGAAGATACATAGTTTGCAATCCTTTGGTAAAGAAAAAAAGTCAGCTTAACTTTTTGGAGCTCCATAATTTAAAAATCAAAAGGGATTCGAAGAAAGGGAGTGTTGGTAGAGGGTGTGGAAGGGAACCAAGGAGGGTGTGGAAGTTTGCCATCAGTGCCTTTAGAGAGCCCAGGCTGGTTGGTACTCTATTGTCCAAAGGATGTGGTTTCTGAGAAGCTTACTGAAGAGAGTCTGAGTTGGTGTGATGGATGCCTGGAGACCTAGTGTACAGCTGCAGGTGAAGCCTTGATTTTGGAAAGTGTAAAAAGAAGATATCTTCACATATTGATGTGAAGGTGGAACAGTGTGATATGTGTGAAATCAATTATGAAAGTGCTAGGAAAGTTACAACAAATTGTTACCTATCACAATTACTGTTTTTATGAAAGTCTCCAGACCCATCACAACCCAGAAGTTATCATTTAGGATGAGATATATCTTATGATAAGACTAGGTAATTCTCCTGCATGATGGCATTTATTTGATTCGACTTTTTTTTTTTTTTGGTGCTTTTTATACAGGTAAATTGTCTCACAGTAAGAGAAAGTCACCCTTCCCCACCCACACACATGTGGATGATGTTAAATAATGATGTTTTCCTTGAAGAGGTGTTTTAGCCACAGGGGAGGGGAGGACACAGGCAAAGAGAAAATATCACACTCAAATAATTCTATGTTAAACCTTAGGAGGCAACCTGACTTGCTTCATTCAATCAGCTTACACAGGTTTTTTTCCTTTCCCCTACACATCTGAACTTTACATTGGGCTTAAATAGGAATCAATACAAGATGAATGAAATATTAGTTTCATCTTTTCACCAAACTCTCATTTAACTGTATTTTCAAAGAATCATTTCTAAAATTACATTTTAAGGCAATTTTTTCCCACTTGTACTATGCTTTTGAAGTTCATTGTTCTTGGGAGGTGAAACATTCCAAATGCTATAAAGCAAAATGTCACCGTACAAGTTGTAGGTAAGGATAATAAACTTGACTTTTCCTTGTAGTGCATTTCAATTAGGCACTTTGATGCCATGGGGCATAAGGATTACTGAAGATCTACCACTGTTGAAACCTGTGCTGATGAACATCAATTAATGATCTAAACAAACAAAAATGTGATCTTCAAAGGGCTAATTATATTATGTGGATAAATAACCTCTTAAGCTGTGATGTAGTCTAATAAAAATAAAAATTATTTAATTTTCCCAGTGTAATCTCCCCACCTCTGTTATATGTATACGTCTCTTATTCTTCGTTAAATATATGAGAGAAAGAAGATATCTATTGGGAAGTAGTTGTGTGAGCAAAGCAATTAACTGTCACAGAAACATGTTGATGTCAGTAGATGGTGATATATATGAAATGTTGACTTATTTAGTAACAGTTTCCCTTCAGACCAAAATATATCTAATTGCCAAAGGCCAGAATAATCCATCAGTATGAAATCAGGTCAGGAAAGAAGCAGCAGCGTCTGGGAACTTCCCCACAGAATGTCACCTAATGACACACTGGATGATATTCTGGACTGAGAACACCAGGTCAGTAATTGGTCAAGTAATTTGTACAAAAACTGACTTGCAAATGACAGAACAAACAAAGGAATCAGCTTTAGTGAAAATGAAAGGAAAAGTTCATGTTTGTGATTTGCATGAAGGGTTAATAAAAAAAAAAATCTCACTGACTGCCAAAGATGAGGCATCTGATGTAATTTTGTATCTCAGGATTTTCAGATAAAATGCACAATGAAAATTCACCCTGAATTTGCTTACGTAAGATGATCCACAATCATGTAATCCCTTTCAATCCATATAAAGGCAACCTTGGGAGAATTAAGCTTACAAGACACAAATATTAAAACTGGGGAAAAAAACTCAGTGGCCTACTAAAGAATAGGGAAGCTTCCAATGGAGAGGATGGGACAGGGAGCTCTGGTGGTGGAAACTGTGTGGAGCTGTACCCCTGTTATCTTCCAATCTTGTTAATGCTTATTAACTCACGAATAATATTTTTATTTGTAAAATAAATCTAAAGGGTTATATATACACTATTATATGTGTATTTATACAGTTCTGTGCTAATGAAAACATTAACTCATTTCTTGACCTATGAAATTAAAATAAAAATACTTCATTTATTTGTGTATTTGTTTATTTATTGATTTTTGCCTCTAGGGTAATAGCTGGGGCTCAGTAGTGGGGGTTATGAATCCCCTGTTCCTGGTGCCATCTTCCTTCCTTCCTTCCTTCCTTCCTTCCTTCCTTCCTTCCTTCCTTCCTTCCTTCTCTTTCTTTCTCTCTTTCTTTCTTTCTTTCTTTCTTTCTTTCTTTCTTTCTTTTTTTTACTGGGTAGGACAGAGAGACATTTAGATGAGAGGGTAAGGGATCGGAGATAGAGAGGGAGAGAGACAGAGAGACGCCTGCAGCCCTGCTTCACCACTTGTGAAGAGACCTCCTTGCACGGCTTCTTGTGCTTTGTCCTTCATGTGCTTAACCCGGTGTGTCACTGCCTGGCCCCCAAAATGAAAACATACTTTACATACACAGACACAAAAAATCGTTAGGACTTGTTTTGCCTTTTGATATAATAGCATAACTATGCTTATCAGGTTGCCCAAGCCTCTATTCACAAGTCAAAGGATTTACTCATTGTAATTTAAGTGACAGACTCACCTAGCACTTTCTCTCTCTCTTTCTTTTTCTTCCTTTCTTTCTTCCTTCCTTCCTCTCTCTCCCTTTCTCTCTCTCTCTCTCTCTCTCACTCTTTCTACCAGGGTTTGTAGCTGGGCTCTGTTTTAGCACTATGAGTCCATCAGCAGTTGTGGGTCTGATGTGTGCTTGAGCATGGATGGCTGATCTCCACCCCCCAGGAAGTTTCGTCTGCCAGTCTCCCCTTGGCATGCCAGCCTTGAGGTCCAGTGAGATGTGGCAAGAGTATGCAGGGGAATTCCAACCTTCCTATTGGCCTCACTACATCACCCACCCCTCCCCCCTTCTGGTGGGCTTTGCCTTCCTTACATTTCTATTTCCCTGTTGCTGCATCACCATCCACACCGTCTCATTGCCTTGCTCTCTTTTCCCTTATAAGAGATATTGGTCTCATTGGCCAGCTGGCTACTTCCCCTGCACAGCTATGTCTTTATAAACTTGTAACTGTGACAATAAAGATGTTCCCTTACCTGCAACGGTGCCCTAAAAGAGGGGTTGGCTGAAAACGTAAACCTAGCTCTGAAATCCAAATAAAGCTCTTTTCTTTTCCCCACTCAGTGTGGTGATTTTTACATAAGTTAAGAAAGGCAACACAAGTCCCATGACAGTACACCTTGTAGATCCATCTAGTCCTAGCTGGGGAAGAATGAGGGCAACACACATTACAAACTTGCCTGCTAGACCCCTGTCATCTTCTACAAATTTCCCCAGAAGGGTGGGGGAAGTGGGTGTGGGCAGAGCTCAGAAAGAAGGCGGGGCCTTAGAAAGTCTCCCCTGGAGGATAGGACCAATAGAAGAGCTAGGTGACTTAGAGCCCTGAAAAGTTTGTTCCAAGATATAAACAGCCCAACTTAAATGAGTTCCTTCCTGCTTTCTGCAAAAGGCCAGCCCTCACCCCAGGGCATGCATTAATTAAATCTTTGTGTTTCTAAACAAAGCATTTGATGCTTGATCACAGAGTCACCAATTCTTTGTGGGGAATTGCTCCACTAACCAGACACTGTAGGGAGACACTCTGTCTTCTCCTTGGCATGACTGTCTCACCACAGTAGCCCCTGTAAAGAAAGGTTCAAAAATCTGTTCAGAGATGTTGTGTATCTTTCCAGTGGGTACTTGCACAACCTCTGCTTTCTACCCTTCACTTTTCCCTCAGACTTCTTTTAACTTTAAACTCTTTTTGTTTCTACTCATACACTACCACTGACCTCTCCATGCTGAGTCACACTTTCATCCTGGTCTACAACTGTAAAATGGAATCTTACTTTTCCTTGTGGGTCTCTTTTTAAAATTTTTTATTTATAGAACAGAAACACTGGGGAGTCGGGCAGTACACGTGGTGCAAAGCTCAAGGACCTGCATAAGGATCCTGGTTCGAGCCCCAGGCTTCCCACCTGCAGGGGAGTCCATTCATAGGCTGTGTAGCAGGCCTGTAGGTGTCTGTCTTTCTCTCCCCCTCTCTGTCTTCCCTTCCTCTCTCCATTTCTCTCTGTCCTACCCAACAACGATGACGACAGCAATAATAACCACAACAATAAAAAACAACAAGGGCAACAAAAATAAATAAATAAATGGGAATCGGGCTGTAGCACAGTGGGTTAAGCGCAGGTGGCGCAAAGCACAAGGACCGGCATAAGGATCCCGGTTCGAACCCCGGCTCCCCACCTGCAGGGGAGTCGCTTCACAGGTGGTGAAGCAGGTCTGCAGGTGTCTGTCTTTCTCTCCTCCTCTCTGTCTTCCCCTCCTCTCTCCATTTCTCTCTGTCCTATCCAACAATGATGACAACAACAATAATAACTACAACAATAAAAAAACAACAAGGGCAACAAAAGGGAATAAATAAATAAAATAAAATATTTAAAATTTAAAATAAATAAATAAATATTAAAAAAAAGAAACACTGACAAGACCATAGGATAATAAGGGTACAATTCCACAAAATTCCCACCCCCAGAGCTTCATATCCTATCTCCTCATAGCTTTCCTATTCTTTTTTAAAAATATATTTACTTATTTATTTATTTATTCCCTTTTGTTGCCCTTGTTGTTTTATTGTTGTAGTCATTGATGTCATTGTTGGCTAGGACAGAGAGAAATGGAGAGAGATAGGGAGGATAGAGGGGGCAGAGAAAGACAGACACCTGCAGACCTGCTTCACTGCCTGTGAAGCGACCCCTCCTACAGGTGGGGAGCCAGGGGCTCAAACCGGGATCCTTATGCCGGTCCTCACACTTTGCACCACCTGCACTTAACCCACTGCACTACTGCCTGACTCCTAGCTTACCTCCTCTTTAACCCTCTGGGAGCATGGACCCAGGATCATTATGGGGTGCACAAGGTGGGAGGTGGTTTCTGTAATCACTTCCCTGCTGAACACCTTGGCTGGTGATTTAAGAGACCCAAATTGTGGCTGGCAAGGTTGACTGGGCAGCGCAGAACACAGGACTTCATAGTCACGAGAACTTCCATTCTAGCCCCCTGGTTCTTCCTTTCTTTCTTTCTTTCTTTCTTTCTTTCTTTCTTTCTTTCTTTCTTTCTTTCTTCCTCTTTCATTCTTCTTTCTTCTTTCTTTCTTTCTTTCTTTCTTTCTCTTTCATTCTTCCTCTCTCCCTCCCCCCCTCCTTTGTTCTTTCTTTTTCTCTCCCTCCATATGTGGGGAACTGGTGCTTTGATCTGCCTCAATAAATAAATAAACCTTTCATCAAAAAAGCCAAGGGGCTGGGTGTTGGTGCACCTGGCTAAGCACACATAGGACCAGGGTTCTAGCCCCCTGCCTCCCACCTGCAGGGGTGAAGCAGGTCTGTAGGTTTCTATCTTTCTCTTTCCCTCTCACTCTCTCTCTTCCTCCCCTCTCAATTTTTCTCTGTCCTATCCAATAAAATAAAAATAGGAAATAAAAATAAAATAGAATGCTCAACAATTTGTTTGGCTTTGTATGTTAACTCCCTTTTCAGTCA
The DNA here is from genome assembly GCF_950295315.1 of Erinaceus europaeus. Taxonomy (NCBI): domain Eukaryota; kingdom Metazoa; phylum Chordata; class Mammalia; order Eulipotyphla; family Erinaceidae; genus Erinaceus; species Erinaceus europaeus. The sequence continues at coordinate 4,033,318 of NC_080170.1, read as the reverse complement.
CCAGGTTCCAGATGTCATCAGGATGCCAGCCAGGCTTCCCTGGACTGAAGACCCCACCAACGTGTCCTGGAGCTCCGCTTCTCCAGAGACCCACCCTACTAGGGGAAGAGAGAGGCAGACTGGGAGTATGGACTGACCAGTCAATGCCTATGTTCAGCGGGGAAGCAATTACAGAAGCCAGACCTTCCACCTTCTGCATCCCACAATGACCCTGGGTCCATGCTCCCAGAGGGATAGAGAGTGGGGAAGCTATCAGGGGAGGGGGTGGGATATGGAGATTGGGTGGTGGGAATTGTATGGAGTTGTACCCCTCCTACCCTATGGTTTTATTAATTTATCCTTTCTTAAATAAATAAATAAAAATAAATAAAATAAAATAAATAAAATAGGAAAAAAAGGGGGGATGGCCACTTAGAGCAGTGGATTTGTAGAACCAGATTGAGCCCCAGAGATAACTCTGGTGGCAATAAAATAAAGTAATAATAACAAACAAATCAGCCTTCTCAAAAAATAAAAAAGCTTCTTTTGGAATTAAACCTAAACTGAGCATTTTCCCCTTCACTGAAGAACTGGTTCTAATGAAAAAGAACTCCATGTTTAAGGGACCAAGAATGGGTCTGGTTCTTTGAAGAGTCTAGGCTGATGTCTTGCCTGGGAGGGTGACCGCTTTGCTGCGCATGTCACCAGCTTTGAGTCCCTAGTAAACTCACATAGGAGCTCACACCTCCTGACAAGGAAGCAAATAGAGTCAATAGCCGTGAAAGATGCACAACCAACCATCAGCCCATTACATCAAACACCATGACACATCCATGACATCTGTGCCCTGGGTCCCAGAAAGATGGGTTAACAGGTAGATAGGAAGCAACGTGCCTCCCCTGATTGTCTGGATAGGTAGATATCACCAGAATAGAAGGCATGCTATTGCCTGAGGCTATGTGCTTTGTAGCACTTCTAAAACACTCACAGCATCTCCATCACTGCACCCAACCCTGGGGTCAGTGTTCTCAGAGCAATCTGAGGGCTGATTCTAGGTTTGAATTTCTTCTGGGTTTGAATCCTCAGATTCACTCTTCAATAAACTCACCTGGAATCTAAATTCATCTGCTTTTTAGCTCATGCCTAACATCCACAGCTTAGCTCTTAATCAGCCCACACCCCCACAGAATGGTCTAGGAGAACTTTCTCATCCCTATTGAGCAGACCCTATACCACTGGGTCAAAACTGAATCCACAGTCAGCCACGCACAGAGAAGCCTTTTCTCAACTACTTTCTCAACTACTGTCTTCCCTGCACGGTCAGGGCTTCCAGTTCTCTGAAATGAAAATGGCTCTGTCTTTCTTTCCTCAATGTGCAAACCTGCTCTACCTCTGTGGTGGATTCCTTCAACTCTGTTGCAAGAGGAAGCCCATATTCTTTACAAACCACTGTCTGAGCCTTATAGTCACTGAGGTGATCAAAGGTATACATTTTCCTCTGACTTCAGGGTGGGGGGACTTTTCCAGCTTCATGTAACTCTACTCATAGTCTGCATAAATGTAACATGGAGTCTACTGGAAGCTGGAAAGGTCTTTGAGACAATATCTATGTCTGGAAGTTTGGCAAGGCACAAGGACCTTATATATGTAATAGCAATAGGCCTAGCCGCGGAGTCTTGACTGTGTGCCTCTTATAGCCTAGGGGTAGATGCTCTTTCCATTTACTCCTGTGCCTAAAATCCTGTCTGATTGCCTAGAAAGAACATAATAAAGAGCTTGAGAAGCTAAGTAAGTTTCTGGAAACTTCATTATATTTTTTTTTCTTTAACTCAGAAATCCCATGTAGAGTTTTGGGTCTTTATTTTAAAAAAATCAATTAATGAGCATTACTAGACTATTAAAAAAATGGTGAATTCACCTTCTTCACTTCATCTCAGATGGAACTTGAAGGAATCATGTGAACTGAGATAGGCCAGAAAGAGAAGGATGAATATGGGATGACCATATTTTACCTCCCACCTCCTAAAGATAACCTCCACAGTTCTCACAAAATCCTAAAAATAACAGTATGTGTGTGTGTGTATGTGTGTGTGTGTGTGTGTGTGTGTAAGATTCCACATGAGTGTAACCATCCTGTAATCATCTCTTCACTGACTTCACTAAGCAGCATAATCACCTCCAGTTCCACCCATTTTGTCCCAAAGAACACAGTAGTGTCTTTTTGATTGCAGAGTAGTATTCCATAGGGTATATATCCCATCATTTGTTTAGCCAGCCATCTGATGATGGACATTTAGGCTACTTCCACTCTTTGGCTGTTGTGAATAATGAAGTTATGGGCAAACTTAGGGGAGCATCTGTCCATTCTAATTAGTGGCTGATTATCTTTTGGATAATTGCCTAAGAGTAGTACTGCTGGGTCCCAAAGTAATTCCATTTTTATGTCAGGACTCTCTACACGGTCTTCTAAAAAGGCTGCACCAGCTTACATTCCCACAGCAGTGGAACATAGTCCCTTTTCTCCACAAACTCTCCTGCACCTGTCATCTCCTGCTCGTTGATACAGGGCATCCTCTCAGCTGTGAGGTGGAATCTCAAAGTAGTTTTGATTTACATTTCTCTAACAATGAGTGAAGTGGAACATTTATTCATGTGTCTGTGGGCCATGTGTATTTCTTCTTCTTTAGAAAACTGTCTGAGGGGCTGGGTGGTCACTCACCTGGTTGAGCGCACATGTTACAAGGCACAAGGACCCAGGTTCAAGCCCACAGCCCCTCCCCCCCTGCAGGGGGAAAGCTTTGCGAGTGGTGGATCAGGGCTGCAGGTGTCTCTCTGTTTCTCTCCCTCTCTCCCTCCCACTTCCTCTTGAATTTTTATCCAATAGACACATGAAGATAATAAAATTTAAAAAAGAAAACTGTCTGTTTCTTTGACCCATATTTTAACTGGGTTATTCTTTTTTTTTTTTTTAGATCTGTACCAATTCTGTATAGATATTTTATATCAGTCACTTCTCAGATCCTTGTGTAGTTGTTTTCGATGTGTAGAAGATTTTTAGTGTGATATAGACCCATTTATTTATTTACTTTTGTTTTTATTTCCCATACCCATAAAGTTGAGTCTCCAAATAAATCAGATGTGATATGAAGACACGGCAACATTCCATTGATGTTTTCATCTATAAAATTTAGAATATCCAGGTCTTTTGCCCAATTTGATTCAATTTTGGTGTTTGATGTAAGGTGGTGATCTGTTGTATATCAAATAAAGAGGACTTGGCTTTGGTGGATAAAGGACCCAGCTGTGGTGTGGCTGGGAGCTGGTTTAAACAATCAAAATTTTATTAGGGCAGTGCAGTAGCATGGGATGCTATATTTTAGGTACAGCAAGATACGCAATAATCCACAGGGGTAAGATAAGCTAGTCTGGGAAGCCCATGAATTAGTGACCCAAAGTTCAGCCCCACGTGTTCATTTATTCTAGTCAGCAGCAAGCAGTGACTGGGAAGCCTCAGCGGCGGGTCACTGAAGGTGCCAGAAAATAAGGGGTAAAAAATAGACCAGACCCTTGCGAAAAGTTAATTACCAAAGTTTAAATTCACATGTCTACAAGACCCAGGAGAAGCTGCCACCCTGCGGCCCGGTCATCCTTTCCAGCTGTCTACAGAGAGCTCCAGCATTCAGTCACAGCATGTGTTTGGGCAAGAAGGCCAGACTTCCGGCTGCCTGCAAGATGACTTGGCTTCTACCCGTCCATCAGCCTGATGTAAGCCCCAGACAATTATTTCCCTATGGCAGTGCTAAGCTATGTCATAACAGTGCTCTGATTTCACTTTTCTACATGTGGCTATCCAATTTTTTAAATATTTATTTATTTACCCTTTTGTTGTCCTTGTTTTTTATTGTTGTTATAGTTATTATTTTTTGTTGTTGTTGATGTCTTCATTGTTAGATAGGACAGAGAGAAATGGAGAGAGGAGGGGAAGACAGAGAGGAGGAGAGAAAGACAGACACCTGCAGACCCGCTTCACCGCCTTTGAAGCGACTCCCCTGCAGGTGGGAAGCCGGGGGCTCGAACCAGGATCCTTACGCCTGTTCTTGAGCTTTGTGCCACGTGCGGTAAACCCGCTGTGCTGCTGCCTGACTCCCATGGCTGTCCAATTTTACCAGCACCATTTTTGAAGAGAACTTCTCTACCCTCATTGGATCTTGTTGGCCTCTTTGTCATATAGTAGGCGGTTGTTTATGTGCGGGCTCATTTCTGGGCTTTCAATTCTTTCCCGCTGATCCAGATGTCTACTTTTATTCCAGCACTACACTAAATCAGTGTTGCTTTGTGATAAGAACTGAAGTTGGTGAGTGTGATCCTTCCATTACTAAATGAAATTTTAGAAGTGTGTTGACTATTCATGTCTGTGTGTGAGTGTATTGAGTGTGTGTGTTGTGTGTGTGTGTGTGTTGTGTGTGTGTGTGTGTGTGTGTGTGTGTGTGGTTCCATACAAATTTTTGTACAATTTCTTTGAAAAATGTCATTGAGATGTTGATAGGGATTGTACTGGGGTTATAGATTGCTTTTGGTAGAAGAGTTAATTCTTTTTCATTTTTATTTTTATCTTTTCCCCTTGTTGTTTATCATTGTTATTATTGTTGTTATTGCTCTCGTTGTTGGATAGGACAGAGAGAAATGGAGAGAGGAGGGGAAAACTGAGGGGGAGAGGAAGACAGACACCTGCAGACCTGCTTCACCGCCTGTGAAGCAGGTGGGGAGGGGGGGTAAGGGGGGCTCGAAGTGGGATCCTTACACCTGTCCTTGCACTTCGCGCCATGTGCGCTTAACCCGCGGCATCACCGCCCAGCTTCCTGGAATAGCTATTTTAATAATATTTATTTTTGCAATCCAGGAACAAGAAGTGCTCATTCATTTCTGTGTGTCAATTCTCTATTCCCTTTAATAATGTCTTGTAACTACAGTAACTTTACAGTAACTTTACTAATGTCTTGTAACTATAGTAACTTTACAGTAACTTTACTAATGTCTTGTAACTATACAGATGATTCATTCACCTTTTTCAGGAAATTCACGCCAAGGTATTTTATCTTTTTGGGGTTTGACTGTAAATGTGATTGAGTCTTTTATTTCCCTCTCCTCTGACTCCTGTTTTGTATACAGAGATGCCACAACGTTTTCTGTTTGATTTTGTATCCTGCTACATTATTGATTAATTATTTCCAGTAGTATTTTAGTGGAGTTTGGTGATGTCGGCTGTTAAAAGCAACCTCTGCAGGTTATAGAGTGCAACCCTGCAGGTAAGGTGAAAGACCGCAGAGTCACTAACATTTGTCAGGCTTGGGCTGTCTGCCTGGCACCAATATACACATGTCTTGTGCATTGCTTCCACTGGTTTGTAATACTACCATGAGAAATGTTGATTCACGAGTTCCCCTTGTTCCTTGATGCTATGAATACCTTATCATGTCTCAGACATTGGTGCAAGTGTGGGTGACATGGAGTGAACAAGACAGAGTAGGTCCTTGCTTGTCTCGTTTGTTTTCCAGGTGGGAAGACAGGAGAGATAGGAGCGGACCATATGTGAACTAGATCGTCGGAGCTAGTGACCACTGCTCCGGGAGAAGGGAGAAAGTAAACAAAGCCACGCACTAGCACTAGGCAGTACATGTGAGAAGACTGTTTAGAGGGGGTGGACTTTCAGAACCAGCTGAGACAGCCACAGGAGGGGGGCAGAAGAGAGGCTCAGGGGCAGAGCCATAAGGGGGATAGAGTTCAGTTCCAGGTGTCAGACAGCAGAAGTGGAGAGTGAATGTGAATCTAGGTCAGAGAGGGGGACCAGGGCCAAATCATCAGGCTGGCTTATGGACTTGCGTGGCGATTGGGTTTATTCCGAGTAAATGGGAAGCCATGAGAGAGTCCTGTGAAGATGAGTGACAGCATCTGATTTACCATTTCAAAAGATTCTGTCTGCTCAGCCATGATCTACTCTTGAAGAATAAGGAGGGCTGGAAAAAGCAAGTCAGGGTAGAGGAAGGAGAGGGCAGAGGAGATCACAAAGACTTGGCTTAGGGAAGTGTCTGGAAAGGAGATGCTATTCTTTTTCTTATTGTTGTTATTATTCCCAATTTATACAGTGGAAACAGACTTATAGTGGTTCATCTGTTCAAAGCCCCATGGCTCTGGGGTTGGGGTGCTGAGATCAGAACCTTACCATCCTAATTTTAAGTCCTGGTCCTCACAGAGAGCTCAAAGGAACCATCTTGTGGAACCCAGACTCCACCACAGATCAGGGAGAAAGTCATTCCTGCCTCTTGGTTTTGCGTTTTCTGCTGGCAATCCTATCATGCCTCAGGAAAAAAGAAAAAAAAAAAGTATGGCTACGACAGTTGTTTTGCATCTATGAAATGACAGATGTTAACAGTCCTATTAGAATAGTGTCCCCATTTATTGGTTAATAAGTCAACCTCAAACCATTTCAACTGCACAGAAATTGCTTTTTCTGATTTATTCCCCTTGCATAGAGGCAAAGGGCAGCCTGATCTTTTAGGTCAGCATGCATATTTGTTCTTTAGATGGATCATCCACTATGAGGACTAGAGATGGATCATCCACTATGAGGACTAAAAAAAAAAAAAGGACTAAGTCCAAAAAAGCACACTTCTTACCCCATAATCCCGTTCTCATCACTCACACAGATGAAAGTTTCTGACTTCCCGATTCCTATTCCTTGTTGCCTGGGCAGTGGTCCTTCAGTTCCCCAGCCTTGAGGTCTGTGGGTCACACCCTCTGAAACCTCAGTATCCAGTGCTGGCTGCACAAGGCACTGGCCTCCACGGTCCTCTTAACCAAGCTCTCTAACATCCTTGTAAATGAAAGGATTTTTTTTTTCTGCAAATGCAGTGCTTTATCTAAGCTTCCAAGAAACAGTTAATTCTGGTGACTAGTTCCCTTTTTTTCCTCTACCCTCACTTCAAACACACTCACCCTTAGTGGGCTCATAGTTTATTTATTTATTTTTTTTAAATTTTTTAAATATTTATTTTATTTATTTTTTCCCTTTTGTTGCCCTTGTTGTTTTATTGTTGTAGTTATTATTGTTGTTGTTGTTGTTGGATAGGACAGAGAGAAATGGAGAGAGGGAGGGGAAGACAGAGAGGAGGAGAGAAAGATAGACACCTGCAGACCTGCTTCACTGCCTGTGAAGCGACTCCCCTGCAGGTGGGGAGCTGGGGTTCGAACCGGGATCCCTATGCCGGTCTTTGTGCTTTGCGCCACCTGCGCTTAGCCCGCTGTACTACAGCCCGACTCCCGGGCTCATAGTTTATTATCTCTTCTTTTGAAGCCGGCAAAGTTTAGTTTGCTTTCAGATAATAGCTCTCTCTCTTGAATATGAATGAAGAGGCTCAAGTTTGAAACACATTGGGCTAAGTACCATACAAACCAATCAAGGATGCATACTCTCTTCAGTTCAATTCCAGCAAGTGTTTAGACCAGGAAACATTTATTGAGTGCCTACTGTGTGTTAATTGCTGTGAAATCCATGAGATGAATATTTATTCCCCAAATTATTTTTAAAACTTTGTTCAAAGTTTTGCCTATCTCAACTGAAAGCTACAGTCATTGTATGGTGCATGCCAAGGGTGGGGGCGTATTGCTGGAATGATCTAGGAGAGTTCCTTATGGAATTGACAACCAGTCAGTAGGAAAGGTAAAGCTGCAAACTGTTAAATATGACTAGCTATTATTTGGATTTAAATGTTCTCCTTTCTACTTAAAATAAAACTCTGGAGTTAGAGAAGGGGTTTTCCTGGGGCTGGGTGGTGGTACACCTGGTTGAGCATACAAGGGCCCAGGGTTCATAACCCCAGTCCCCACTTGCAGGGGGAAAGCTTTGTGAGTGGTGAAGCAGGGCTCCAGGTGTCTCTCTCACTTTCTATTACCCCCTTCCCTCTTGATTTATGGATGTCTCTATTTAGTAAATAAAGATAATTTTTTGAAAAAAGACTTAAAAATAAAAGAGAGAAGGGCTTTCCCTTAAGGTGAGGTCATGTGACTATACTTTGGCCACTGGGAGAGAGAGATGTATCTTCCAGACTCCCCCTTAAAAGGAAATGTCCTCCACACCTTCTCTTTCTCCACTGTGCAGATGTACCTATGAACCAGTTTGATCTGGCAGGAAAGACACTGCTTGTAGGAGGTGGGAACAGTGAGAGGGGAATGACCCAACTCCCAGAGGAGAGACTTCCTCAGGCTACAGCTTGCTGAACCACCTGCCTATTTCCTCAGATTGCTATAGGAGAGATAGATGGACCTTCTATACTGTGAGGGGCCCTGCACCCGTGCATGTCTGGTTCCTGGGATCTAGGCTGTAAGAACGAGAGGCAAAGGGAAAGGAAGAGACTCAGATAACGCCCTTTGGTATTTAGATAAGAAAGAAGATAGTCAAGTGCATTAATGTCACAGTTTTGAAATATTCAAATTGTTCTACAAAGCCAGTAATTGTGAAAGCTGTTAAACTGAACCAATCAATTGGTTAGTGGACTTATGTATTAACTTGGACCTTGGAAGCATAGAATAGTCAGAAGGAAAAAGCGGCAGGTGGAGGAGGAGAAATGAGGAGTTTGAAGAGCAAGAGGGATGGCTGTGTAGGAGTAATCTTTAGGCCTTTAGGCTTCTTTGGTTAGAGTACTTTGTTTATAGGAATTACTAGACAGGCCCAACAGCAAAGGATAAACTCATTTTTTTAATCTTTATTTATTTATTGGATAGACACAGCCAGAAATTGAGAGGGGAGGGGGTGATAGCGAGGAAGAGAGACAGAGAGACAGACACCTGCAGCCCTGCTTCACCACTCATGAAGCTTTCCCCCTGCAGGTGGGGACCAGGGACTCAAACCTGGGTCCTTGTGTACTGTAACATGTACGCTCAACCAGGTGTGCCTGACTTGGTTCTGACTTGGTTCTCCTAGGTACCTGCTATCCTCATACTCTTCTGTCCTGTATACTCAGAGTCTAGATTCAAAGTGCCTCTTGTGCGGCCAGGTGTGGTGCACCTGGTTAAGCACACACACTACAGTGCACAAGGACCTGGGTTCCAGCCCCTGGCCCCTACCTGCGGGGGAATCTTCATGAGTGGTAAAGCATGTCTGCAGGTGTCTCTGTCTCTCTCCCTCTACCTTTTCAATTTCTCTCTGTCTCTACTCAATAATAGATAAATTTAAAAAAATTGAAAAAAGGAAATTACCTTTTACAAGCAAGCTCACCTTACTCTAGCTTGGTTGAGGCCATGGGATAATGGGTAAAAACTCAGGGAAATTATGGGAGATGAACTTGCACAGAGATTGCAATGTCAGAAGAAGATTCAAATCCCCATGACAAATGGGATTCTCTGGAAGAGTTTCTTGGGTCAGGACTGGAAGAATCAGAGCAATATCTCAGAGTGGTTTATTAATCTAGCAAATCTCTATTGAAGTTTTCCTCCATGAAGACATGGAGGAAATTAATTTGATTGTGGTTATACAGAATGGATAGATGGCTGCAGTGAAATCTGCCTTAAATCAGTAGAGAGAGAATGAATTTCCAGAGAACTGAAGACACTGGAAGCTCTGGTAATTAAAAATTCAAATAAAAATGTTTAAAAAGGAGCCATGTGTATTTTAGCCTAAACTCTCATTTTCAATAATTTAGGATGGCATCGAAGTGATGCTCTGAGAGAAAGTTCCTCACTGGTAATGCGGCTTCCTGTCTCTGCTTCAGTTGCTGTGCTGTGGGACTGGATGAGCCCTAGGTGACTGTGAACTGCAGAGCTAGTCTTTGGGTAAGGAAGCAGTCTACCAAGGTTTCTGGACGCCGCGCTTTCTGTGTCTCTCCCTTTGATGCTCACTTTCTTCACTTTGCCTGCCTCAGCTGTGGTCTTCACAGCTGCCTGGTTACCAAATAACTTGCTTGGAAGAAGGGAGACCAAGCAATCCTTCAGCCATCATCCTAGCTATTTAGGTATTTTCACCATCCCAGTTGGCTGCCTGAAGAATGAGACATTTACGGGCTGGGCGGTGGTGCGCCTGCCTGATTGAGCACATACTTTCCCGAAAGGCATCAAGGGAGGAAGGAAGGGAGGAAAGGAGGGAAGGAGGAGGGGAGGGAGGGAGGGGAAAAGGGAGGGAGGAAAGGAGGAGGGGAAGGAGGGAGGAGGGGAGGGAAAAAGGGAGGAAGGAAGGAAGGGAAGGAGGGAGGAAGGGAGGGAGAGAGAAAGGAAGGGGAGGAGAAAGGGAGGGAGGAAAGAGGGAGGGAAGGGAAGGAAGGGAAAAGGAAAGAAGGAGAGAGGGAGGGAGAGAGAGAGAGAGAGAGAGAGAGAGAGGGAGAGAATGAATATGAAAATAATTAACTGCATGGACCATTGGGTACATTATGCAAGCACCAAGCCCCAGTAATAAACCTGGTGGTGAAAAGAAAAGGAAAAGTGAGGAGAGGAGAGGAGAGGAGTGGAGGGGAGGGGAGAGGAGAGGAGTGGAGAGGAGAGGAGGGGAGGGGAGGGGAGGGGAGGGGAGGGGAGGGGAGGGGAGGGGAGAGGAGAGGAGAGGAGAGGAGGATGAGGAGAGGAGAGGAGAGGAGTGGAGAGGAGGGGAGGGGAGGGGAGAGGAGAGGAGAGGAGGGGAGGGGAGAGGAGTGGAGGGGAGGGGAGAGGAGAGGAGAGGAGTGGAGGGGAGGGGAGTAGAGAGGAGAGGAGGGGAGAGGAGAGGAGAGGAGAGGAGTGGAGGGGAGGGAAGAGGAGAGGAGAGGAGGGGAGGGAAGAGGAGAGGAGAGGAGAGGAGGGGAGGGGAGAGGAGAGGAGAGGAGAAGAGTGGAGGGGAGAGGAGAGGAGAGGAGGGGAGGGGAGAGGAGAGGAGAGGAGTGGAGGGGAAGGGAGAGGAAAGGAGAGGAGTGGAGGGGAGGGGAGTAGAGAGGAGGGGAGAGGAGAGGAGTGGAAGGGAGGGGAGAGGAGAGGAGAGGAGGGGAGGGGAGAGGAGAGGAGAGGAGAGGAGAGGAGTGGAGGGGAGGGGAGAGGAGAGGAGAGGAGGGGAGGGGAGAGGAGAGGAGTGGAGGGGAAGGGAGAGGAAAGGAGAGGAGTGGAGGGGAGGGGAGTAGAGAGGAGAGGAGAGGAGAGGAGTGGAGGGGAGGGGAGAGGAGAGGAGAGGAGGGGAGGGGAGAGGAGAGGAGAGGAGGGGAGGGGAGAGGAGAGGAGTGGAGGGGAGGGGAGAGGAGAGGAGAGGAGGGGAGAGGAGGGGGAGGGGAGGGGGGAGAGGAGAGGAGTGGAGAGGAGTGGAGGGGAGGGGAGAGGAGAGGAGAGGAGAGGAGGGGAGAGGAGGGGGAGGGGAGGGGGGAGAGGAGAGGAGAGGAGTGGAGGGGAGGGGAGAGGAGAGGAGAGGAGAGGAGGGGAGAGGAGGGGGAGGGGAGGGGGGAGAGGAGAGGAGTGGAGGGGAGGGGAGAGGAGAGGAGAGGAGGGGAGAGGAGGGGGAGGGGAGGGGGGAGAGGAGAGGAGTGGAGGGGAGTGGAGTGGAGGGGAGAGGAGAGGAGTGGAGTGGAGGGGAGAGGAGAGGAGTGGAGGGGAGGGGAGGGGAGAGGAGGGGAGGGGAAAAGGCGAGAGGGACAGGAGAGGGAAGGGGAGTGCAAGAGAGGAGGGAGGAGGAAAAAAGGATGGGAGAGAGGAAGGAAGGAAGGGAAGAGAGACCTTTGACCGCTGATGGTTGTAGTGTTTAGATGAATACAGAAACCCTTGACTATTCAGCACCTCAGGATCTGACCTTATTTGAACATGTTTGTGAATGTCATTGGCAAAGGTGGGTTCAGTTCACACCATGTCCAGGTAGAGCCTGAAGGCAGTCACTTCCGTCTAGAGGGCAAAGGGTGTGTGGCAGGCAGAGAGAGACGCAATGCAGGATGGGAGTAGAGTTACACAGGCTCAGTTCTGAGGCCAGCTGGAGCTCTAAGGGTGGATAGCTGGAGGGGCCATGAGGACACAGGGACTCATCTCTGAGAGCTGTGTGTCAGCACTGCCCACTGACACTCTGGTTCCAGCCTGTCGCCTCGGGAACAGTGAAAGCTGCCTTCTTGTCCTTTCAACTTCCTAACAACAGCCCCAGGAAGCCTGTGCAAAGCAGCAGAAAGAGAGGTGGGGCCTGGGATATTCCCCAGAAAACTCACCTTGAGCCAAAGATGCCACAGATGGGAACTGTAGGGGGTTGGATGTGATAGCAGAATTGGAAGCAAAGAGACCTAATTTGAACCAAGAAAACCAACAGCATAACTTGTATTAAAAACCACAAGTGACAAATGAAAGATGGCTGCTTGTTAGATAATAGAAGGAGGAGAAAGCAAATCACAGGGATGGGAGCTGGGAGAGTGGTGGATTAAAAAGGGAACACACAGAACTTGCACGAGTAGGACCCAGGTCCAATCCCCAGCACCACTAGACACAAGAGCTGAGGACTGAACCTGTTCAAAAATAAATAAAACAAAATAGATAAAACATGTCTCTGAAGAGCTGACCTCCCTGGGAGATGGTTTGGCTGGAGCACACTGGGTGATGGGAGACGGACTCATTCTGAGCCGGGTGGTCCCTGTGGCCCGACCTCAGACAGCTGGACACTGCTGACATGCTTTAGCTTTGCTTTAAGGTGTTTATTTCAGAGGGCTCAGGCAGCCATCACTTATAAATGGCGCAGGCACCGCCATGGGAGCTGCTTGACCAGGTACCAGCTTCGCAGGAAGTTCAGCGCGGCTGGACTCTCCAGGCCAAACTGAAACCGTCTTGCCTTTTGCCATGATTCAGCTCTGTGTGGTCTTAATAATATTTACCTATGGCCAGGCTCAGAGCCTGACCAAATGACAAAAATAATGACAAAACCTGCACTGCACTCGGTAAGATTGATCATAATGGAACAAGCAATAGCAGTAATGCAGAACTTTTCAGGAGGCCCCAATAGGAAAAAATGGTTTTCCCTTTTTCTACACCACTTCCTTTAGTACTCCCCCTAAAATATAGAGAAAGATAGGTGGTTCCCACAGTGGTGGGGCCACCTTACATAACATAAATAATTAATGGAAAGTTATGGTACCTGCCTAAATACAATGGGCCTTTTAATCTACCATCCACCACTATGCTCCCACCTCCTTATGCAGGAATAGTACAGGAGAACCTAGGTCACATAGTGAGCATGCACAGAAGATGGATTCTAGCTAGAGAGTTTAACTTGGAACAGAACAAAACAAAACTCCTTGATGAAACAATGGAACAGATTTTGTGAAAAATGGGCTGCTCAATTTCTTTAAGGCCCCTAGAAACATAACAAGCTTGAACTTTCTGTAAACCATTGTCTTCTGATGCATAGGGTCAAGAGAATGGCATCAAAGGCAGAATATTAATCTTAATCAATAGGACATTTGCCTAGCACACAGGTACAGGAAAAACAAGACACAGAAACGGTGATGTGATCTCTAGGGCAGAAAGTGCCCCTGGAATGTAAATGTTCCACAAAGCAGGAGGTGTTCCCTACCTGTGCTGTTCTTACTTGGTGATTTTTGTTTCAATAATCAAAGCCTTGGTGATTTTTGTTTTAATAATCAATACCTTGGTGATTTTTGTTTGATCTAAGCCTTATAAGACTCTAAAAATAAAGTTCTGCTTAAGTAAGACAGAGAAGTCTGCTGGAGCTTGATTCAGCATCAACTCACTTGTCTCTCATCCTTCATCCTTCGCTGACACCCCTCCTCCTCCAGGCTGACCCTAATAACCTGCTGGGGCTGCCCCCCCCCGGCATATAAAGATTGCAACACCCAAGCATACTTCAAAAGAATCGAACAGAAGGTCGGCCCTTTTTTAAAGAATTTTGGTCTATACTCTCAGAGGGGGAGACATGACAGGGGGGAAAATGAGCAGAGGGCTCTTAATTCCATCTGGATCTAGAGAGAGAAGAGGAATAGGACAGGGACATTTGCATACAGTAATAGGTGTCATTGTGACTTGGAAAGGAAGAGAAGAAGGAACCATGGAGGGTAAATGGGCAAATATATACAAGTAGGGATGGAATTAGAAATCATAGTCAGCCCATCTCTGTAACCTTAGGGGAACTGCTGTAGCTTCCAATGGAGGGATCAGGGATACAGAACTCTGGTGGTGGGATTGGTGTGGAGTTGTCCCCTGTTATCTTGAAATTTTTAAGAACAATGTCAAATCACTAAAAAAAAAAATACATTTAAAATAAAAAATAAATAAAATTGTGGTTTCTTAGTATTTCTATTTCATAGGCTGAGTCTGTTTGGCTGAACTTGAAGATGCCATCTTCCTTCTAAACAGGACTAGCTGCAGGTTAAACAGACTGGCAGGCAGCCAGCATGTCTGGGCTTCCCTCAACCCTCAAGTCCCAAGGATGTGCTAAAGATCCTTCTCCCCTAAGTCAAGGTGGGAACCAGGATGATTCCTCTCACTTCCACCCTGATTTTAACCAGGGCTCTGCGTGAGACTGGGTCAAAGAGAGACAACACCAAGCTGGTCTGCTTCTCTCCATCACTTCACAGAACTGGGCCCCAGCAGGAAGTCAGATGGTTCTTCTTCTAGCATTTGCCCTTCTTCCGTAGCCAGTCAACAGCATCAGGTTGAGCCTGATGTAAAGTTTCGAGACCTCCTTTAAATCTGGAGAGGTGGCAGTCGTTGACTACGTGGGTCATAGTCTGTCTGTAGCCACAGGGGCAGTTCGGGTCGTCTCTGGCTCCCCAGTGATGGAACATAGCGGCGCACCTTCGATAGCGATTGAGGAGGGCCCAATCATAACGTGCTAGGTCAAAGCCGGGTTGACGCTTGCAGGGGTCTGTGATGCAGTGAGATGGTGAACCACAGTGACCTGAAACTTGGAATTTTTTTTTTTTAAATGACTCAACCTGATCAAACACCAAAGCCTTTTCTTTTCTTCTTTCGTGTGTGTGTGTGTGTGTGTGTGTGTGTGTGTGTGTGTGTGTGTGTGTGTGTGTGTGTCCCAAAGCAACAGTCCTGTTTTCCCAGGGTGACCATGTGTCTTGAGCCAACAGTGGAATGGAAGCCTGCATTTGCAGCTAATAGGCTAATCACCTCAAGTCAAGGACAGCTGTTCTTGTCAAAGACTAGGTATTCCTAAACAAACAGAGTTCAGTGGTGGCCTCACAAATAGTCTATTCAGATGAGAAAACCAATCACAAGAGATGCTTCAGGGAAATTGGCAGAATCTAACTCAGCATGCGTTACCCCGGCTCCTACCTACAAAGTGAGTCATTTGTTATCCCCCAGGAAGGTGCAATCTCTGTGCAGGGCAGGGGTCAATAGCAGAGCCAGGGCCCAGCACAAGCTGATGGCTCTCTGCTCTTACTACCTGCTCTATGAATAAAAAGACCCAGCCTGCCACCTCAGCACTATCATTCCCCTGACCTTCACGCATTGAGCTGGCCCAGCAGGGGGAAAAAATGCGAAGGGAAAAAAAGGAAAATTAAAATGTTAAAAACTATACTATAGCTTGTTGGTGACCTTTCAAAAAAAAATAGACGAGAATATTAGGTTGGAATGGATTCAACAAAGTCTGACAGCTGTAAAGTTATAGATTTTTTTTTATCATTATCATTATTATTATTTTTCTGAGTGGCTTTCTACCAAAATCTTAAACAATAAGCAGACCCTGCATGTTCTCTGCTGGTGAGCAGCTGGGGGAAATTCAGAATTTTGATCAGCGCTTAACTATTGAAAGACATTTGCTTGCCTTTCAGTGCCTGCCCCTCCTTGCCTCTCAGAGCTATTTGCAGGCTTTGTTAGAGAGTCAGCTCCTATTAATAAAGCCAGGGAAGGCACTGCAGATGGGAAGTTATGCAAGGCATTCTTCCCCCCTGAAACTTCCATGTTAGCTGGCTTGCTAAGTGAATTCAACATGACAAGCAAACATTTGAAGCCACCCGGGCTAGCAGGAGAATACTTCAAGAGAATCTGTGCTAGAGAGGATGGCAAGTGTCAAGAGACTCCAGCACCCCAGAGCATTCCGATTTAAAAATCCAAATAGGACTGTTGTTGTTGCCCTGTGCTGAGGGCTGCTGGTCTGTTGCTGCTGTGAACATGTTACAGAGAGCCCACTGTCTGGGTGTCTTCAGCCCTGATAGTCAACAAGCAAACAGGCCAGAAAATTCACCCAAGGCTTCAGAGCAATTAAGTATGCCATTTGCTCTAAGCAAAATCTTTTTTTTTGTTTGTTTGTTTCTTACTTGGTTAAAGGGAGGAGGGGCAATAGAGCTTTTTCTTTCTTTTTTTCTTTTTAACTTTCTTGGACATCTTGGGGTAACCAGTGTTCTGCTCTGGATGTTTACTTCATTTCTCAAATGTTCCATTCTCTCTGTTTACTCTCTAAAGGGTGTTTTACTAGGCTATACTGATCATTTTAAATGGTCATTTGATTTCCTACCATTATTTTGGGCTGGGTCATCACAAGCAAATCTACTTAACCTTTAGGTGTGAACTCCAGATAGAGCTCATTTAGAAATCATATTTTGGGATGCTCTTCCCACCATCCAGGAGACATCATTAAAGGTCAGTCACAATTGATATGGAGATTACCAAGTGTCAGGAGTCATTTTGCAGAAGCTGCAGAATATGTCTGCAATCTGATTGTGTGGAATATCTGTTACAAATGAGAAAAAAAACCTCAGTGGTGTTTGCAGAATCCCATTTTCTTAATAGGAAATTGATGAATGACAGCATCTGGCAGAAGAAAAAAGCATATGGTCTAACTCACTGTTTCTGTAGAGGTTAAAAACAGCTTTGGAATTTCTCTGGTTGCCATTATGATTGACAGACCATCAAATAAATCATTCACTACCCCCCCACACACACACACACACACACGGACTGATCCCATGCACTGCCAGAGACACAAGAGGATATCAGTAATGTGGTGCATGAGAAATTAGACATGTGATGCCCATTAACATAAATGGTTTTTTTAGGGGTTTTTTTTGCACCTAATTCCCTACACACCATGCAAAAATCTACCCACAGGACATGGTGCAGGCATGTTTTCTTGTTCCTTCTATTTATAATTTTTAATTATTAATTTCACATATAATTGGTTTCTTTAGAGAATGAAATGCCTGGTAGGTTATCTAAAACAAGGTTTCAGAGTCTTGGGGCTTGATGCTGAGAAAAAAAGATGGGCTGATACTGAAGGATGTTATGGTATGTAATACAAACAATGAAAATTAGGCTGAGAGGTCTTGAATGAAGTTAGCCTAATTAAACAATCCTCAGTGTTTAGATTCTCACTGCTTTCTCCAGGGTAAACTGCCAATCATTGCTTCTTGGGGGACTGCTCTGCTCTGCCTTCACCTCCAGGCTCACTTAATTGTTACCCTCAAGTACCTGTCTTATCAAATATTTCTACTGTGAAAGTGAAAATTGCTGGGGTTTCTCCAAAGCACTTACATCTTCTCTCTCTCTCTCTCTCTCTCTCTCCCTCTCTCTCTCTTCCTCTCCCTCTCTCACTCTCTCTCACTCTCTCTCACTCTCCCTCTCTCTCCCTCTCTCTCCCTCTCTCTCTCCCTCTCTCTCTCTCCCTCTCCCTCTCTCTCCCTCTCTCCCTCTCCCTTTCTCTCTCTTTCTCCCTCTCTCTCCCTCTTTCCCTCTCTCCCTCTCTCTCTCTTTCTCACTCTCTCTCCCTCTCCCTCTTCCTCCCTCTCCCTCTCCCTCCCTGTCCCTCTCCATCTCCCTCTCTCCCTCCCTCTCTCTCTTTCTCTCCCTCTCCCTCTCTCTTCCTCTCCCTCTCTCTCCCCTCTCTCTCTTTCTCTCTCTCTCCTCTCTCCCTCTCTCTTCCTCTCCCTCTTCCTCTCTTTTCCTCTTCCTTCCCTTTCTCTCTCCCTTTCTCTCTCCCTCTCCCTCTCCCTCTCTCCCTCTCCCTCTCCATCTCCCTCTCTCCCTCCCTCTCCCTCTCCCTCTCTCTCCCTCTCCCTCTCTCTCTCCCTCTCCCTCTCCCTCTCCCTCTCCCTCTCTCCCTCTCTCTCTCTCCCTCTCTCTCCCTCTCCCTCCCTCTCTCTCTCTTTCTCTCCCCCTCTCTCTCTCCCTCTCCCTCTCCCTCCCTCTCTCTCTCCCTCTCTCTCTCTTTCTCCCCCTCCCTCTCTCTCCCTCCCCCTCCTCTCTCTCTCTCTCTCTCCCCTTTGATTCTAAGCCAAAGAGGAGGCTTGTCTAATCTAGACCCCACATGTTCTAGAATCTCTTCTCCCTTTGCCTAATCTACCCGGACTTTGCATTGCCTCCAATGGGCTCAAACTTCCCACCATATGAAGCAGCTTGATGCTCTATTGCACATTTTTGCTTTGACAACTGGTCTCCAAGATGCCATCACCGGTGCTGAGCACCAGATGTTCTCTTACCTGCTGGTCATCCTCCCCTTCCTCCTCACACTGAACAGGGCTTATCTGTGTGACTGCAGAGACTGTGGGCTTGGTGGTAGTAACACAGTTTCTGAGTTACTGGCCTGCTGTCTTCCTCATTCTTTGCAGCTGGCTCCCAGAATGTGAGGACATTCATAATGTCCCGGAAGAGACCGAATCTTGGGAGAGCTAGGTGAATAGTGAGGATTCCTCCCAAGACTTATCATTAATTTAAGCTATTTAGTTTGAGTAAGTTTTATATAGATTGTATAGATAACTTATGTATTTTGCACCAAAGTCAGTCCCAACTCACTCATCAAAGAGTGGGGAGAAATCAATGAAATCCTTTTTTTAATATATATATATAATACCAAATGCTAGGATCTGACTCTTGTTCTCTCCTTCCCTGGCCCTTTGGTCTTCTGCCCTGCTTCCTCATCATAGAGCTTTCTCTTGCATCAGCTTCCCAGAAGCTTCTGTACTTTGTTAGTCAGGGGCCCTCTCCAAGGTACAAAAGTATATCTCACTGTCTCTTGTGTAGATCTCCCTACAAGTGTTGGAAATTCACAGAGTCAGAACTCTACACCTCGGTCCTCCTTATCCGCCAGGCCCATCCTTGAAAGACTTTGGTGTCTCTTGCTAGAGTCCACTAGAGACAGTCAATCAGCTCCCCAAATCAGAACCCTAAGCATCTCACAATCCGCTGTGAAACCTAGAATTCTCAACAATTGCTCCTTTAGGTGAGAATCTTTTGAAATTCTCCACTACCTACAGGAGAGAGAGGGAATCTGAATCTCTAAACACAGTTACCATAGACTTCATGACCTCACGAGGTTCTACTTTCCCAGCCTCTTCTGTCATTTCCCCTATTAGTCAACAGAACTATGTCATCTAAAAGATAAGTTTCTGAAAGAGGTCAATTTCATGGAAGAGGACCTGGAGGCTGAACTGAGCTTAACTTTGAGACAAGGATATCCCTGAGGAGGCATCTGTTCAATGCAGACAGTGAAACTTAGATCTGCTTGTCTCTAGATCTGCTGGCCTCTGTCAGGCAGCTTTCCTTCCTAGTTGACTCTCCCCCCCTTTCTTCTTCTACCAAGTAGAACTTGGATCACTTAATTGAACCAGATGAAGTGTTCCCAATGCTCTGTGTTAGGAAACAATATAATGAGAATGTTTAGGACCACGTGAGAAATTAG
Organism: Erinaceus europaeus; assembly: GCF_950295315.1. Taxonomy (NCBI): domain Eukaryota; kingdom Metazoa; phylum Chordata; class Mammalia; order Eulipotyphla; family Erinaceidae; genus Erinaceus; species Erinaceus europaeus. The sequence continues at coordinate 4,013,724 of NC_080170.1, read as the reverse complement.
TCAGGATGTCTGGGTCTCTTCCATGAACACAGGAGGCCTATATGCTATTATCTTCTTACTGGGATGCATTGGATCGACCTTCTCGTGGTGCATCCCGTGAGTTTCCCATTCATTGGGGAAACTGACGATCCTTCCTAGCCGACTGAATCCACATGGATCCCAGTCACTTTCAAAGCCAACAATAAGCAGCTCCTGACAGCTTTCAACCTGAGGCTGTTGACTGGCTACGGAAGAAGGGCAAACAATAGAAGAAGAATCTTCTTACTCCCTTTCCCCTTTTTCATCTGCCTCATGCTTGTTTGATTATTTGTCTAGACTTGAAAGAACACAGAGGAACACAGGATGGCTGGTATCCATTTGTACATACCAATTACACTTAACTTTGTTTCATATTCTAGAGTCTTTGTACATTCTCTATGCCTGGGATGACTTTTTTCATTGGTACATTCTGGGCCCAGACCTTGGGAATGCCCATGGGAATTCATTTACCTCCCATTCTGGATATTCTAAGGAAAAAGTTTATTTTAGTTTGATGTGTCAACCTCTTTGTGAAACAAAGATGCAGAATAAGTGTCCTCACAACATTTTCTAAGTGTTATGAATATCTTCCTAGAATTTTGGATTCAAAATCCAGTGACATGGGTCTAGTGTACAGAAATCCCTTTCCATCTCACCGAAAGCCATAATTAAATATTGTAACCTACGCTGTGTTTTTGGAGTTCTTCCTCTCTTAATGAGGTCTATCCTTTTAAAAGTTTGACAATCTCTAGAGTATCACATAAAGAATCCACTTATTTGGTTCTTAGCCTCAACTCTGACACAACCCAACTGTGGAATATTGTCATCAGAGTTCGGGGTGCCAGTATGCCAGGCTAGCTTCACGAGCGGGAGACAGAGACCAGGGACACACGGCTGAGCAGAGAAGCAGTATTTCTTTATTCACAAGCAAACGAATCAAAAAACTAATCTAATCTAGTCACCCATCAAATCTGCCCTGCCTCTTTCTCCCCCTGAGGCAGGGACAGGAACTCAGGAAGTACCTAGGGTAGGGGGCGGAGAGAAGGAAGAAGTGGAAACTAGCCAGGGCTAAACCAAATCTCCCAGAGGTGGGGGAAGTGAGACCAAACCAATGTAACGGAAAGATATGTAATTAGACCACAATGTCAAGCAATGTAGCAGAAGAGATCCCAGAAGCAGAACCAGAAGCATACCAACAGAGTATCAGAAAAGAGAGGTACCTTCTCTGGGTCATGACCCTGCTGTGTGAAAAATGTAAGATGGGGAAAGATGTCAGAGTGTCTAAGGGTGAGAGAATGGTTTAGAGGATGTGCTACTTGTGATGATTCAAGGAAGAAATATTTAGATGTTCTCAGACTAGTTTAAAATAAGTCTGAGGCTATAGAAACATCGAATGCAGCTATGAATAATAATATGGGAATATCCATAATATAGTCAGAACAAAATTGTGCATATATTTTGATTGTAATTATGCGATATTGTTTAATTACTTAGAAAAAAGGTAGGAAAGGCACATGAAACTCTGAAAATAGATACTTGGAGAGGTAGATAGTGAGTCATAATTTCACTCTTAATAAGATTCAGTAAACTTGTTACATTTTTACATTACAAAAATATACCCATGTATTCATTTGCTGCAGAAAAAAAAAAAAAACTCTGTCCTTAAAAAAAAAATAAAAGGGCAGGAGTCGGGTTAAGCGCACGTGGCACAAAGTGCAAGGACCAGCATAAGGATCCCAGTTCAAGCCCCCCGGCTTGAACTCCCCTGCAGGGGAGTCACTTCACAGGCGTGAAACAGGTCTGCAGGTGTCTGTCTTTCTCTCTCCCTCTCTGTCTTCCCCTCCTCTCTCCATTTCTCTCTGTCCTATCCAACAATGATGACATCAATAACAATAATAATAGCAACAATAAAAACAACAAGGACAACAAAGGAAAATAAATAAAATATAATAATTTTAAAAAAGTCTAAAATTAAAAAAAGTCTGTTAAAAGGCCACAGCCACCTAATCCCTAGACCATTTTCTATCTTTCCATCCACAGGTAGGTGTCGAAAGATAGGTGTTGTTCGCACCATTGTCCCTACTCTTTAAGTTTCAACGAAGATAGATCACTCTCTATGCATTTCTCTTTTGGTTCTTTGTCAACAGACATACTAAAATTGAGCCTTAAGATCAGACAAAACTTGGGGGGTAGGGAGTCAGGCAGTAGCACAGCTGGTTAAGGGCACATGGCACAAAGCACAAGGACCAGCATAAGGATCCCAGTTCCAGCCCCCGGCTTCCCACCTGCAGGGGAGTCGCTTCACAAGCGGTGAAGCAGGTCTGTGGGTGTCTGTCTTTCTCTCCCCTTCTCTGTCTTCCCCTCCTCTCTCCATTTCTTTCTGTCTTATCCAACAATGATGATATCAGTAACAATAATAATCACAACAATAAAACAACAAGGGCAACAAAAGGGAATAAATAAATAAATAAATAAATATGAAAAATTTTTAAAAACTCGGGGTGTAGGGTAAGGAACTAACCTTAGTGTTTTCACAGGCATATTATTCCCTATATCTATCTATCCATCTATGTATGTATGTATGTATGTATCTACCTATCATCTGTCCATCAAAAGAGAGGGAGAACACATAGGACATTGGGAGGAAAAAGAGAATGTTTGTACTCTTCATTTATTAAGTGCTATTTAAGAATGTGAATTCGATTTCTGATGCTTTCTTTCTCATTCCAGTGATGCTATAAGGTCAAGTTCCAATGATTGAATTCACATATGGCTTTCAGAAAATTTCCAGTTCCATTGTCAACACCTTATGAAAGACTTCTTCAATTTCCCTTTAGAGCAAATGTATGCAATGTTTATTGATGAAGAATAAAGCAGCAGAAAAATGAGCTAATGTCCAGTTACTTTTCCCACAAAGGACATAAATGCCCTTGGTGGGACGGCACAGAGGTAACTGCTCAAGGCTTTGACCACAAGTTAAGCAGGACCAAGAAGTGTGCTCTAGACATCAGCCAGTTTATGGGTGTGAGCTTCAGTCCTGACATCACCAAGTTACCTAGTCTCCTATCCAAACAGTACCTACCTTGCCAAGTTTTTGTGAGGACTGAAACCTATATGACAGCATATTAGCTAAGTATGGAAAAGAGAAATTTCCCATGAGTGGTCATCCCACTTCCGGTAATCTTGTCCATCTCCAAAACTCTCTCCCTTTACACTGTCTGAACTGGAAGACGCTTTGAAAAGGGTTAAACCGGGAACAGCTGCTGGCTATGATAACATCACCCCAGAACTCATTCTTAACCTGGGTCCCGCGGCAAAGAAGTGGCTCGCTTCATTCTTGTCCCACATCTTAGAATCTGAGTCTATGCCCAAAGTTTGGCGTAGTGCGAAGATTATAGCGGTTTTGAAACCAAAGAAAGACCCAACACTGGCCGCCAGCTATAGACCAATTTCTCTCCTCTCCGTGTGTTACAAACTCCTTGAGAGGCTGCTTCTGTCACGTATTTCTCATCTTACAGAGAAATTCCTATCACCCGCCCAGGCTGGTTTCCGCCCAGGAAGACCTACCTGCGAACAAGCCCTGGCCCTCTCAACTTACATTGAAAATGGATTCCAGAAGAATTTAAAGACGGGTGCTGTCTTTGTTGATCTCACAGCAGCCTATGACACGGTCTGGCACCGTGGTCTCCTAGTCAAGATCTCAAGATGCCTGCCTCCATGGGTGGCCAACACTATATCACTGTTTCTTCTCCAAAACAGAAGATTCTGGGTGCATCTGGGTGACAAGTCTAGCAGATGGAGACTTGTCTCAAGTGGCCTCCCCCAGGGCTCTGTTCTGGCTCCTAAGCTATTTAATATTTACATCAATGACCTCCCAGAAACTTCTTCAAGGAAGTTCATCTACGCCTATGACATCTGCTGTGCAACTCAGGCATCCAAGTTCGACATCCTCGAGGAAACACTCACGAAAGACATGTCTCTGATATCTGATTACTGTAAAAAATGGTGACTAATCCCTAGCACTGCAAAAATGGTATCATCTGTTTTCCATCTACACCATGCCTCGGCCTCGCGTGAGCTTAATGTGCAGCTTGGCGATACGAGAATCCGGCATGAAGCCCAGCCAGTCTATCTTGGCATTACTCTCGATCGCACCCTGTCATTTCACGAATATCTCATAAAAACTGCAGCAAAGGTGGGCGCGAGGAATCACATCATTGCAAGACTGGCCAGCTCCTCATGGGGTGCGAGCGCTTCCACACTACGATCATCATCTCTGGCATTATGCTATTCCACTGCAGAATACTGTGCCCCCATGTCCACTTGGTCGATTCCAAATTATATTCCTCCATGAGGATCATTTCTGGAACCATCCGTTCCACCCCGGTTCCATGGCTGCCAGTTCTTAGCAACATCGCCCCGCCAGATATTCGTCGGGATGCGGCATCATCTAAGTTCATTTCCCACGTCTACGCTCGACCGGACCTGCCAATATACGCGGATATCTTCGCCCACCCTGTTCAACGCTTGACGTCTCATCACCCAATCTGGTCCCCTACGCCTACACTGAACTTCTCTGTTCCAGTCTCTTGGAAACAGAGTTGGCAGTCAGCTGAGGTCAAGAACAAACACCTCATCACAGACCCCTGCAAGCGTCAACCCAGCTTTGACCTAGCACGTTATGATCGGGCCCTCCTCAATCGCTATCGAACAGGCCATGGCTGGTGCACCGCTATGTTCCATCGCTGGGGAGCCAGAGACGACCCGAACTGCCCCTGCGGCTCCAGACAGACTATGACCCACATAGTCAACGACTGCCACCTCTCCAGATTCAAAGGAGGTCTCGAAACTTGACATCAGGCTCAACCTGACGCTGTTGACTGGCTTCGGAAGAAGGGCAAACGCTAGAAGAAGAAGAAGAAGAAGCTATGTATACATACATAAATCAATAATTTGGCAGGTGGTGGTAGATAGCATAATGGTTATGCAAAGAAACCCTCATGCCTGAGGCATCAAAGTCCTAAGTTCACTCCCTCACACCACCATAAACTAGAGCTGAGTAGTGCTCTAGTTTAAAAAAGGGGGGTGGTGGTGCAGGGGTATACTTGGCTAAGTGCACATATTACAGTGCAGAAGGACCTGGGTTCAAGCCCCCAGTCTTACCTTACAGGGAGCAAAGCTTCAAAGGGAGTGAAGCAGGTCTGCAGGTATCTCTGTCTCTCTCCCTCTCTAGCTCCCTCTTCCCTCTAAATTTCTCTCTGTTCTATCAAATAAAGTTAAAATAAAATAAATTTAAAGAAGAATTTGGCTTGTGCTAGATAGTTTCAACATAGTAATTAATTATCTTGCAAGTCTTAATGTGATTTTTTAAAATATTTTATTTTACTTATTTATTCCCTTTTGTTGCCCTTGTTGTTTTATTGTTGTAGTTATTATTGTTGTTGTCGTCATCGTTGGATAGGACAGAGAAACGGAGAGAGGAGGGGAAGACAGAGAGGGGGAGAGAAAGATAGACACCTGCAGACCTGCTTCACCGCCTGTGAAGCGACTCCCCTGCAGGTGGGGAGCTGGGGTTCGAACTGGGATCCTTATGCCGGTCCTTGTGCTTTGCGCCACCTGCGCTTAACCCGCTGTGCTACAGCCCGACTCCCCTATCTTGCAAGTCTTAACTCTTAGTATTCCTATTTTATATTTGAGGCAACTGAGGCACAGGGAGGTCATGAAACAATCTTTAAGTTATAAAGTCAACTAATGCTACCCACTTTGGGGAGTTTCCAGAGAAAGCTTATAACACAAAAGAAATGCTTAACGAATGACAGATCTGTCTTTTCCTATTCTGGTATTTATTGTTGTTTGTCTTATTAGACTATGGACAGATGTCTGAGATAAATGCAATATATTCCAAAAAGCAATGAAATTGGGTGAATATAGCACCATCCTGTCACTGGTCTACTCTACATGCCATATGGTTGTCCTTGTGATTCATTTCATAGTTAAGAAGCCAATAACTGAGTTCATGGCTCAGGTGAGTAAATGTTTCTCTTTGTGGGCTGATAAGCTGTGGTCTCTATCTTAAAAGGTTTCTTTATGGGGTTGGGGAATAGCATAGCTTTAACACATAGAGGTCCCAAGTTCTATCCTTGGGCACCAACAAAAACCAGACCTAAAAAATGTTCTGGTCTCTTCCTCTTCCTTATAAAAATAATAGACAAATAGATGCTTAATGAATTTTACAGTGATAAAAGAGAGAGAAAAAAACATATACATTTGTGGCTAGAGACCAGTTTCTAGTGCATGACAGCATCCGTTACTGATATTAAAGGACTCAAAGAAAAACATCAACTTTACAATAGAGGTCTCTAATATAGTAAGGTATTTTTAGTTTCCTGTTGCCATAACAACATGGAAACAAGCTCAGACACTAAGAGGGGAGCTATGACCAGCCACAAACGTAAGGCTTGATTATTCTCAGCACTCCATCAACTCACATGATTACTCTTGTTAATGGTTTTAGAATTATAACCTTGTTATAAATAAAGCAGTGTAGGGAGTCGGGCGGTAGCACAGTGGGTTAAGTGCAGGTGGCGAAAAGCACAAGGACCAGCGTAAGGATCCCGGTTCGAGCCCCCGGCTCCCCACCTGCAGGAAGGTTGTTTCACAGGTGGTGAAGCAGGTCTGCAGGTGTCTGTCTTTCTCTCCTCCTTTCTGTCTTCCTAACCCCTCTCCATTTCTCTCTGCCCTGTCCAACAAGACAACATCAATAACAACCACAATAATAATTACAGCAATAAAAATAAATAAATAAATAAATAAATAAAGCAATATAATGTATTGCATTGACCTCTAGCAGGACCTAATTCATTACTCATGAAGAAGCCCTGGACTCCCATGTGGTAATGGGGGAGCTGCCTTCTGCATAGAATGGGGTTTCAGTGACAGCAGCTCCAACCAAGTGTGTAGAGGAAGCCAGAGAAATTTGTTTCATTACCCAGATGTCATGTCGACAAACTCCTCAGATATGTAGCATGTTTTTACCATTTTATCTGGAGGTTTGCACAATTTTCAGGTAAGTATCTCAACTAGAAACTGGTCAAAATGAAATCTGAAGCCTTTATAATTTAAAATGACTGGAAGCATTGTTTCACTCAACTCTGATTTGGAAAAGCGATAGTTTTACTGAAGCTATGCTCAAACTTGAGAGTGTAGAGGTGAAATCACTCACCCTACTAGTGATGACAGTGTCCATTATCATTTGAAAATATTAAAAGGAATCAACCCAATGGAGAAGTAAAAAATAAAAGAACTACAAAACCCTTCTAATAAAGTTTTTTATTATACAAATAAATGTAATTAATTGTACTCCTCATTCAAAAAGTAAGACACATCTGAATATTAGTGTGCACCATTTACATGTAACCTTGAAAAAGAAAATTAAAATACACACACACACACACACACACACACACAAACATACACACACATATGCAACTAGGTCTTTACTTTGAAATCATATGTTTTTTGTGAAATTTAAGATAATTTGATTCATATGCTGCCAACTTTAAATAGTCAGGACAAATTCTAATGTCTTCTCTTTGTTTAGCAGAGTGTGTATTTGCTTCTAAAATCAAAGAATAAATATTTCAGCCATCTACAAGCTGAAACAGCTGCAATAGGCTGGTCAGATTCTGTAGGCTTCTGCCATGTCATTAATTTATAATATTTAAGTGTTTTTTATCCTATTCTTAATGCACCTGACATCTTGTTTCTGACTCCAGGGGGTGATTTTATGAAGCATCAAGTCCAAAGAGCCCAGGGAAGACTGCTTGACTCCAAGACATTTTTCCTCAAAGGAGCTTTCAAAACTCCAAGTCCATCAGAGTACAGAAGGGTTTCAAGATTTTTTTTTTTTGCCAATATTAATTATTTTCCACATTATTCTATGTTATATTTCATGTACTATCCAATTCCCTAAAGTGCTTACCTCAACTTGGAGTTTTTCCAGAATTCCAAGTTTCCATCAACCAAAATAACTTAGGAATGGGAGCCAACACAACTGGCTGGCACTCTTTGTCCTCTCTAGAAAAAACAGTAGCAGCAAGTGCAGAGAAAACTGTTACTGTCTCTTCACTTTGCCCTGCTTCCTCCTCCTGTCCGATTTCTCAGGGCTTGGTCAATGTAGACAGATTTATTTGTAAGCATGTGAAACTATTGAAACTTCCCTTCCTGTGCCTCTGTCTTTTTTTCTTTCTCTATCAAAGCACTCTTCAGCATGGGGGACTGGAATCTCACCTAAGATGTCTGTGTTAGAGATCTCTTTATATTTGCCAACAAACCAACCTATTTACCAATGTTTTGGAAAATTTCAGGCTGTATACAAGTCCTCTTAAATTTTCTAACTAAACATGCAAAGATAAATAGAGTCCCTTTCCCTTGTGGCTTACTTTGTCCATTTTTTTTTTTCTTTTTCTTTTTCTTTCTTTTTTTTTTTTTTTACCAGAGCACGGCTCAGCTCTAGTTTATGGCAATGTGGGTGTGGGAGATTGAACCTGGGACTTGAGAGTCTCAGGCATGAAAGTCTCTTTTCATAACCATTATGTTAGACCCCCACCCTGTCCTTTTTGTTTTTTTATGGCCCTACAATCTTCCTTTCTATGCCACACCTACACATATTACTACTTCCCAATGTTCTTTCTTTATCCCTCTTTTCTTTCCAGGTCCTGATGAAACTGGAGTTCAGAGCCTTCTGGCCATCTTCCCCTAACATCATTCCCCCTGTTAGAAGTTAGGCCCATTATATCTATGTGGGAGTCTCAGGATTCACTGACTAGGGCCCAAGGTGATGCGGTGGCTATCATTTAAGCTGTCCTTATCCAGATTTTGTAGTCCTTACTTTACTTGACTGAATTAGAGTGACTTAGGGAAGTGAAATAGGAAGTAAGTGAGGAGGACATCTAGGTGTAAGTAGAAAGTATTTGATGAAGAAGTAGGTGAGGAGGGTCTCTAGGTCTAAGTAGAAACTATTTGATTAAGTACTTTATGGTGTCTTTTTTTTTTTTTTTTTTTTTTAGTCTTTCTACTTGCTTTCTGCACTTAATGAGTCACTGTAGACCATTGTACACTTTTACTTTTAGGTAGATATTTTCACTTTTCTTTTAGATACATGTGCATATGTGGCCTATCTTGTGAGCCCTGTTCTATATCTAGGTTCTGTTAACACTGGAGTCCTATGAGCTAAGAAAGGACTCACCAGAGTAATGGAGCTGGAAGGCTGACATGCCAGGCCTGGTGTCTATAGACACAATCCAAATTGAAACATGTCAAGGTGACACTGGGTGCCCTGATTTGGTTGAGATCAGTAGATGCCTTATCAAATGATATGGATCAGAGAATCATGAATGAAAACAAAGGTATATGGAACTATGGTGGTAGGAATTGTATGGAGATGTATCCCTCTTTACCCAACAATCTTCTTGCTCACTAATAAGTCACTAATATAATACATATATTTCAGGGCCAGGTGGTGGCACACTTGGTTGACTGCACATGTTAAAATGTACAAGGACTCAAGTTCAAGCCCCCAGTCCCCACCTGCAGGGGTAAGCTTCATGAGTGGTGAAGTAGGTCTGCAGGTGTCTCTCTGTCTCTCTATATTCCCCTTCCCCCTTGATTTCTAGCTGTCTCCATCCAATAAATAAATAAAGATAATTAAAAAGTTAAAAAATAAATGTCTCCTTCTATGGGAGTATGGACCAAAATTCTCTATGTGTTGCAAAAGGTTAGATCACTAGAAGATATAGTTGTGTGTAAAGATGCCCCAGAGGACAGGATCTAACGTGCTGTTCACTTAGCCCAAGTTCAAACCCTGACAGCACAGGGTAGGTACCAGGGGAAGCCTCTCTGCTGGGCTGTGGCCTCTCTCCCTCCCTACCTCTTGTCTATCTGAGTGAGAAAGTGACCCAGAAATCACACATGTGTGAGGAATAAGGACCAAAAAAAAAGGTAGGGGGCATCTTTGGTGTGGTACTGGAACTCTGATGTATGTTCCATGTGCTGAAATTGATGTCTAGTTATGCGGGTGTGTGAAACTACATTCCTAAAGTAGTAAACAAATACTGACTCAATTAGCAACAACAAATAGAAAATGGAAAGGAAAGGAAAGACCCCCTAAGATACAAAGAATAGACTAATAAATCCAGAATGCAATAATACATCGTTAAATCTGACTTGACAGAATGGTCACTGGATAGGACACACAGTAAAAACTTGAAATATAAAAGGAGATGAGACATTTTCCACAAAATCATCCCGTGACCGTTTTGAGAAACATAAATTCTGTGGATGCCCCTAGACCATTAGTTCATCATGTAGAGCCCCCACCCCTCTTGCTTGCCACTTGTGCAGGAATGCTAAGTTTTTACGTTGAATGACTCTGACTGCCAACTAGCCTTTTGCTTTAATCATTTTCTCTGGAAAGATGCCACTTACTTAGCAAGGGTCAAAGTGTGGGAGGCAAATCAGAAGACAGATCTTGCCAGAAAATAGATGCCAGTCACACACTGCAAATGTCCTATAGGCACAGACTGGAAATGGAACAAAATGGGTGTCTCTCAGCACGAGATCTGTGCCAGCAACCCCTTCCCTCCCAGGGAAAGCCACAGGTGTGCTCCTCTCCATTGCCCGAGGTTGTCAGGATGCTACAGTCTCATTGGTCACATCTAAACAGCATTCCCCAGAGGCAGAAGTTACCCAACAACCTGAACATCCTATCTTCATGCCTAAACGCACCATTTTCTTGCGGGAACTTCCATCCCCATTAGAATCAGTTAATTTCAAAGGGAAAGGGCTTGGTAAAGGGGGAGGGGGGGGGAAGAAGAGCAGAAAGACTGTAAAATCAGTGTCAGGAGAAGGGAGAACGATGACTGTTCTCAGAGGCTGTGTAAAATTATTTTTAAACAAAAGTGAATTATTAGGATATAGACTACTACACAGTGGTGAATGAAAAACTGGTTATTGCTACCTTGCTGAACATGGGTGACCAATGGATGCACAGCTCTGAGAAAGATGTCACCACCAAATGCATCACACAGGGTGTTTTCTTTTACCTCCAGGGTTATCGCCGGGGCTCAGTGCCTGCACTACAAATCCACTGCTCCTGGAGGGCATTTTTCCCCATTTTTGTTGCACTTGTTGTAGTTGTTGTTGTTGTTATTGTCATAGCTGTTGTTGTTGTTGTTGGATAGGACAGAGAGAAACCTAGAGAAAAGGGGAAGACAGAGAGGAGGCGAGAAAGATAGACACCTGCAGAACTGCTTCACTGCTTGTGAAGCGACCCTCCTGAAAGTGGGGAACCGGGGCCTCTAACTGGGATCTTTGTGCTGGTCCTTGGGCTTTGCGCCATATGCGTTCAACCCGCTGAGCTACTGCCCAGCCCCCGCTACTTTTTTTTAACAGCTGTCTCTTCTAGCCTGGCTTCTCTTGGCCCACTGGGAATGTACTATTACTTGCTTGCTTTAATTTGTGAAGCCTCCCCTTTCCCCTCTTGCTTTCACCTGACAAATCTCTGTCCATTCCTTGGGGTTGGGGAAGATCAGTTAAAACCCAAGTACACATTCATTGGGCACAACTAGATGTCACCATTATAAAGGGAGGCAAATCATTAAAGTCAACACTGAACATGATAATTAAGTCTCAGGTAAAGGAAAGATACTCAGAAGAATTAGGGACACAACTCAGGTTTGGGCTCTAACAGAGGGAAACAACAGAATTTCTATAACATTTGATCTGACATCTATACCATCACAGTCCTGACATGACATGATATATATACTCAAAAAATGAGTTTTGAAAACCAGCCTTGTTACCATAATGTTTTAGAAGGAATTCCTCCCAATTGAAGCATCCAGAGTAGCTTAATTAATTGAAAGAGAAACTCATAAGGAAAATAATAAAGTGGTACTGCTAATGCACTACATTCTAAGCAGGAATGCTAAATGGTTAGTGGAATTATTTTTGCTAGAGGTAAAGGGATTGGATGATAAAGACAAATTATACGGAACTATCATTAGAAATGGTGATTTTGCAAAAAAAAAAAAGCATCTTTAATAACATTAGGGGCAATAAATCATCCTTTTATCTTTTTGGGGTCCAGGGGAAGCCCCACCCACCACTGGCTTCTTCCTAGGCCAGATTAATAATCAAAACAGCATCAGGCTGGTTAGCCGAGGAGAGATCTTTTAATAATACATGCATGGAGAATTCATGGGGATGCAGATCCTTATGGAAAGTGGGAAAAAGCAGAGATTTTATATGAGCGAAATTACTGACATGTCTAAGATTAGGGCTCTAACAGAGAGAAATAACAGAATTTCTCTAACATTTTATCTGACTTCTATAACTACCATCATAGTCCTGCCATGACACATATATATGTATGTGTATGTGTATGTGTATGTGTATATGTATATATATGTTAAGGGCCTCGGCTGTTGGAGAGAGGGGAGATTCCACATGACAAGGACGAGGCGATCTCATTTTTTTCACTGAGAGGAGAGAGATGAGACTCTCAGAGACTCAGGACATGCTCGCTGACAACCTTATACCTGAGGGCTTTTGCTTCAAACTACATTATTCTTCCAGGTTCTTCAAGGAGGAACAGTCATGCTTCTTCCTTCAGGAAAAAGGTCAAGGACTTGAGACAAGTACACAGACTTCTGCTCAGTCTCTAGGTTCTTCCCTGCTCTTACTTAAAATGTCTGCATACATAAATTACAGTCAATTTCACACAAAATCCAATGGAGCCTCAGTCTCCATTGACCTTAGTTCCCTTCATGAGCATGATACTCATTGGAAGAGATACTCTGGACATATTGAGAAAGCTCTCTCTGTTCCTTTTGGGGAGAATGATCTCAGAGCTTTGACTGTTCAGTAGGGCAGATGAACAAGGACTCGGCAGATTCAGTTCCAACCCTATAACCTAATTATCTTGCGTGGTCTCATATGTCATCTGAAAGTTAGCAATAGATAGAGTCAAAGCAGAATGTACTTGAAACTATTGAAATCAGGGCCTTAGGTGTTCCATGTTAGGTAGAAGAAGAGATATGAAATGCAAATGAAATGAAAACTTTCAGGTCAGTAAAATAAGTTTAAAACACACTTAAAAATATAAAGAGAATATGAAAAGGTGAATTGTAATAGAAATAAAATAGAGGGAAATAAAACTTGATTTTAAGGTGTAAGTGGAGAGAATTAAAGTGCAGGTAAGTGAGGTTATAACTGGTTAAGTATTAAGTATAAATCCATAAAAAAAAATCTACATGGTAATTGTAGTAAGTAAAGTGGCAGGAGAACGTAGAGCAAGAACAAAAAGATGAAAAAGGTAACAAACATCTGTACAATGCTGAAAAATGTCCTTGTGGTTTTGGAGTGGTATAAGATGAAAAGCTGAAAATAGAACAGAGATAGAGAAAGGAAAGTAAATAATGACAAAAAAGAAAAGGGACTTGAGAAGAGTCACAATTTCAGTGTAGCATGAAATTGAAACACGGCAAGAGGATAATATGAAATTCTGAAAAGGCAAATGAAAAAAGCCCCAACCCCCCAAAATGGTGAAAAACAGGACAACAATGAAAAGACTTGGGGTGATTTAAAAGAATTATGTTAACAAGGCATCATTATCAGCTCAACCATACAAATGGGGACAAATAATTGAGATCCTCAAAGGAAATGAATAGTGAGCAACTCCAGAATGATCCACACACACACACACACACACACACACACACACACACACACACACACACACAGACACACACACACACACACACATATGAATAAGGTGAGATAAACATCTCATTCAAAACCCAAAACAGCTAACTTGGAAACAAATGCTGGCTTCCATGGTATGTCAAAGTGCAATTCAGAAATTGCAAAAATGTTTTTTAAAAGATGAAAGGCTAAGAGAAAATAAAAAGAAACCAGGTGGGGAGTCGGGTGGGAATGCAGTGGGTTAAGTGCATGTGGCCCAAAGCGCAAGGACCAGGTTCAAGCCCCCGGTTCCCCACCTGCAGGGGAGTCCCTTCACAGGTGGTGAAGCAGGTTTGCAGGTGTCTGTCTTTCTCTCCCCCTCTCTGTCTTCCCCTCCTCTCTCCGTTTCTCTCTGTGTTAAGAATGATGACATCAATAGCAACAATAATAACTACTACAACAACAACAACAAATAAGGGCAACAAAAGGGAAAATAAATAAAATATAAAAAAATTTAAAAAAGAAAAGAAACCAGGAGCTTACTAGAAGAAGGAACTGTTGGAAATAGGACATTTCTCAATTGCTTATCTCCCTTCTGAAGCTAAATTGTTGAGATGAACAAAGAACATTGAATTCTAGATGGGAAGCAATGTAAAACACAACTGAAATATTTCAGGGCTTCAGAAAATGAATAATAAACAAATTCAAAGGGACTTTAAGGCAACTGCTACATATCCATTTTAGAAACAAAAATGTCTTTAAGTATTCAAATTTGAGGCAAGTAGAAATTTGGACTCGCAGGGCTGATTGGTGGCACACCAAATTAAGCTCACATAGCACAAAGCACAAGGACACATTCAAGAATCCTAGTTTGGGCCCCTGATCCCCCACCTGCAAGGGGACAGCTTCAAAAGTGGTCCAGCAGGTCTGCAGGTGTCTCTCTTCCTCTCTGTCTGCCCTCCTCTCTCAATTTCTCTCTGTCCTATCCAATAATATGGAAAAAGTGGCTGCCAGGGGCAGTGGATTTGGAGTGCAGGCACTGAGCCCCAGCAATAACCCTGGAAGCAAAAGACAGAGATAGATAAATAGATAGATAGATAGATAGATAGATAGATAGATAGATAGATAGAGGAATAATAAGAAGAAGCAGGAGGAGGAGAAGAAGGAAGGGAGGGAGGGAGGGAGGGAAGGAAGGAAGGAAGGAAGGAAGGAAGGAAGGAAGGAAGGAAGGAAGGAAGGAAGGGAGGAATTTGGACTCACAAGTGACTACCAGTAGCTGATGCTTCTGTTATGTATTGGGCATTGAAACCATAAACTAAAATGAATTGTTGGTTCTACTTGGTATAGAATACTCTAAAACACTTCACAAAGTCCATCCTAACCCTTGTATATATGACTGGCCTTGAAATGGCTGCACTGTATTAATTACATTATGGAGCGGTAGAGAGAGAGCCAATAAGTAGAGTATCCTGCAGAAGCATGTTGGGAATAAATAAATAAATAAATGGTCAAACTAGGCATTTACAATTTGATGAAGTAGTCATCCACCAAAATAAATAAAGTTAGTAAATTAGAGGGAAAGATAACCCTGAGAGATAATTAGGAAGAAAAATAGGAGACAGGCTAGCTAGGAAGACACACCTTTCAAGCTTTGGCCTATTTTATTAAATTCAAAATGATAATTTAACAAACATGTAATATTCAAGGCAGAATTATTCTAGATATAACTTATAAAATAATGAACTAGATCTTAGAAGTCAACATTTTGAGAGGCTGGAAATCCGTCATTGAGAAAACTGCCAAAGAAAGGACCACACAAAACTGAAAGGAAAGGAAATAGGAGAAGAGGAGAAGATCAGAAGAAATAGCGCACAGCCCTTTGGTAATTAACTGAGAGGAGGAAAGAAAGGCTGGCTAGAAGCCTTGACTGAGATGCCACAGGATCAGATACCTGAAGACAGAGGCTCTGCTTTTTTTTTTTTTTAAGATTTTTTAAATATTTATTTATTCCCTTTTGTTGCCCTTGTTGTTTTATTGTTGTAGTTATTATTGTTGTTGTTATCATTGGATAGGACAGAGAGAAATGGAGAGAGGAGGGGAAGACAGAGAGGGGGAGAGAAAGACAGACACCTGCAGACCTGCTTCATTGCTTGTGAAGTGACTCCCCTGCAGGTGGGGAGCCGGGGGCTCGAACCGGGATCCTTAAGCCCCTCCTTGCGCTTTGAGCCACCTGTGCTTAACCTGTCATGCTACCACCAAACTCCCGACTCCGCTTTTAATGATTGTCCACAATTTGACCTGGGATGTCTAGAGTTCACCACAGTGGAATATGGTCACTTCATTCACCAAGCCCTTGGTAGAAAATGCCAAAAGCCATCTCTGTACTTTATAATCCTTGAAGAATAATTTTATCGAATGAGAAAAGGAAATGCCATTCCAGATTTGCCTGAGGACTTGAGTCAGGCCAAGTTGTCTTCATTAACATTTAGCCCAAGTTATTTTCAATTCTACTGGGTCATTTTAGTGCTATAGATTCAGGACAGAGCTGGGATTAAGAGTCCAAACGGTTTGACTCTGCTACAGCTTGTCAACCAGGCAAGGCCTGAAGACCAGTATTTGAGTTCTATGTTTAGACAACTACATGTGAGGAAATGCCATTTAGGGGGGTGCTGGGTGGTGGTGCACCTGGTTAAATGCTCACATTACAATGTGCAGGGATTCAGGTTCAAGCCTCTAGTCCCCACCTACAGGGGGGGTGAGGGGGGGAGCTTCCCAAGTGTTGAAGCAGGGCTGCAGGTGTCTCTCTGTCTCTCTCTCTCTCTATCTCCCCCTCCCCTCTCAGTTTCTCTCTGTTTCTATCCCATAATAAATAAATATTTATATAAACAGGAAATGTGAACTTAGTGACACATGCCTATAAATCTTTAAAGCATTCTCACATGCATTCAATTTGATCCTTAGAACAAATTTGTGAGAGATATATAGACAACCTCTTTTTATCCCTGTGCTTTTTTTTTTTTTTTTTTTTTTTGGCAAGGAAATATGCTCAGGAAAATAAGAAAGCTATCCAAGCTAATAAAACACACGATAGCAAGCACTAAGGCTTAGCTTCTCTGGAGAACTTCCATATAAGTCCCCCCCCCCCAACATAATAAGCCCCTGCTACTCACCCATCCCTCTCCCTCAAAGCCGTATATTAGATGATTCAACAAAATTCTTAGTGTTTCAGACTGAAGAATTTGCATTGGCAGAATTTTCAAAAGAATATCAAATTGCCCTAAGTAGCTACTTCATTTTAAACCTCCCTTACCAAGGCTTTTATTTGCATATCTGAGCTTTTTGTCTTTTTTTTTTTTTTCTTTTCCTTGGTCAAGAATCTAAAATGCAGGTTGAAACAAGTATGGAACAGGGACCAGGGACGCCTCTCTTCTCTGACTCGGCACCAAGCCTCTCCTGCTCTGCCTGCTGAGTTCTCACTCACAGGCTTTCCATTTGGTCCACATCGCCGAGCTCCTGAAAGCAATTTTCTTATAGCACAAAGGATTTCTTAAAATGTTACAGTATAATCTAACAACTTTACTCACTGTTTAAGAAATATAGGAAAGGGCAACTTGCTCTCATTTGCTTCTCAAATGCCAAACCCATATACAGTAATACCGTTTTATGGGGTGAAGTTTTTTTTTTCTTCTTGACATTAGACATTGTATTACTTTTCAGTGGCATAAATTGAAAACAAAATCACATTACCTGACAAATTTCCAGCAATTTTCCAATACTAAATGTTACTGAGTCCATTAGTACTTGTATACTGAGTTTGTTTTATATGAATTTTTTCCCTCCCCTATAGCCACTGGTAGAAGAGGAATGCAAAGTGGTAGGAACACTAGTTTAATCTGTTGGCGTGGTGTGAAGCTCTCAGTGGAAAAAGACTGCTTAGTTCCACGCTAGTCATTTTGCAAAGACCCTGTGAAACATGTTCAGGAACCTGTATCCCAATTAATCCTCTGGACATTTGGAGGATATTTAGAGTCTTAAATATTCACAGTGTGTGTGTGTGTGTGTGTGTGTGTGTGTGTGTGCAAATATATGTACATGTGTATGAGTGTATTCGAACACACACATTCTTTCCTTATTTGAGGACTGGCATCATCTGTCTTTATTGGACTGCACTCAGGACTTAATTCAGAGCTACTCATAGGTCAGTGTTCTGTATAATTACAGCAGCGTGGTGGCATCCTGAATGGAAGTGGTTTAAAATTACCTCTGAAGGACAAAGAGAGCTTGCACAGTATTGGAAAACATGACTTGTATAGTTGAAGGCCCAATGGCCATAGGTTCAGTTCCAGCACCACCATATGCCAGAGCTGAATAGTCTCCTTATCTCCATCTTGTAGTCATAAAAAATGATTAAATCAGGGCCAGATGGTGGTGCACCTGGTTGAAGACACATGTCACAAAGTGCAAGGAACCAGGTTTGAGCCCAGGATACCCACCTGCAGGGAAAATCAGGGCTGGAGGTGTTTCTTTCTCTCTCCCTCTCTCCCCCTCCCCTCTTGATTTCTGGCTGTCTCTGTCCAGTAAGTAAAGATAACAAGAAAAGAATAAAACTTGTTAAGACATTAAAAATGATTAAATATTCTAATTTTTTAATTGCATACACCTATCATAAGAAGATGAGAAATTGCACCATGTGTCAACAAATTTACTGAAAGCCACTAACCTCCCTAAATTATAAAACAAACAAACAAACAAAAATGGAACTAAAGTGGAAAATTTTTCTTTTATTTTTTTATTATTTACTTATTACAGGATAGAAACAGAGAGAAACTGAGAGAAGAGAGGGAGATAAAGAAGCAGAGAGACAGAGAGACACATGCAGTCCTGCTTTACCACTTAGGAAACTTTCATCCTGCAGGTGGGGACCAGAGGCTTGAACTTGAGTCCCTGTGCACTGTGATGTGTGCACCACTGCCTGGCACCCTTTATTGCTTCCCTTATGGGGAGTTAATTGTTTATAGTCAACAGTAAAATACAGTCGTTGGTACCTGTGTGACATTTCTCAGTTTTCCACTTAACACTCTAAACCCCTACACCCAGGTCTTTCTCTGCCATCATGTTTTCCCCCAACCCAGAATCTTTTAGTTTGGTGCAATCCACTAACTCTAGTCCAAGATCTGGTTTATGGGAAACACTTTTTAAAAGTAATCTTTGGATTAGTACATGCTAAGGAAGATGATTTAACATCCTAGTAATGTCTTCTGTGAGCGAAATGTGGGAGGGACATACAATTTCCTCTGGGCATAGAACTGGTGACTGCTAGGAGAGTGAAAACTGAATGATTCTTGTCCCTGGGGTGGATGAGCAGATGAGCTCAGGCCATCAGCATCAGCATCGTAAATCCCAGAGACAGCTGGGAAGGAGTAAACCAGGATGGGGTTTCTGTATTGGGACGCTAGGCAGGATTGCTAGTGTTAGACTTTTTGCAGGTCTTAGACTACTCTTCCTCAGATGCCATCGTGAGAAGTAAACAAGTAGAAGAACATTAAATATTTCAGAAGAAAAATGTCTTTTTTTTTTCTGCAATTAATCGGTCAGTCTATGAACTAGATGACAGCATGAGCCTACGTAATGTTTTAGGAGAGGGTTACGGGACACTGTGATATTTTAATAAGCCAACACAATGCATGGTTCATTATTGTGGTTATGCATTAGGGATAAAACAGATTCAAGATATAAATTCTCCTTGAAATAGGATCTGTAAATTAGTCTTTTCAGTAAGTATGCTGCTGCCAAAATTTGAAGTGAAATTTTAAAGTTTGTTTTAGACAACTAGATCTTCATATTTTCTTTTCGAAAATGTCAAGTGAGATAGTGTTCTCCTTTTTTATTCCCTCTGTGCTAGAAAAAGTTACTTTCTCCATGTGAGGGAGATCTGTCTTTGTTTTGTTTTTGGTTTGTTCTCCCTTTTATTTCCATTTCTCAAGCTAGATGATGAATCCCAAAGGCAAGAGACTAAAAGTCACAGCAATTGTTAAGAAGACCCACCAGATGTGATTGAGTAGGATGAGGGGGAGAGCTGACTCCTGTTTGGGGAAGTGACTTTCTTTTTTTTTTATTTAAAATTTAATATTTATTTATTTTCCATTTTGTTGCCCTTGTTGTATTTTTATGGTTATAGTTATTATTGTTGTTGTTATTGATGTCGTCATTGTTAGGACAGAGAGAAATGGAGAGTGGAGGGGAAGACAGAGGGGGAGAGAAAGACAGACACCTGCAGACCTGCTTCACTGCCTGTGAAGCGATTCCCCTGCAGATAGGGAGCCGGGGGCTCGAACCGGGATCCTTACACTCCTAACACTTTTTGCCACCAGCACTTAACCTGTTGTGCTACCGCCTGATACCCTGGAAGTGACTTTCTAACAAAGTTATTATTCTGTTGGTCACCACCGGGCCCACTCGCCTTCCTCCCAACTCCCTGACTGAGCCGCTCATGCTAGTAGAGGCTAATAATTAACATGGCAGTATTTTAAGGCTATCTTGTTGAGGCCATGTGTCCATTCAATACTCTTGAGGATCTGAATTTCCTCTGGAAAGCAAATGTCTGTCAGCCACTCCTTGGGAAACAGAATCCAGGAGGAAATGGATCTAGAAAAATCATAAGGGGAGCCAGCTCAGGGGGCAGGGATCTGGGATGGTCCCTGGGGACAGAGGCAGGAGGCCTTTGAGATTCCCAAGGCAACAGTGAGCCAGAGGAGAGATGCCTGGACAGAGCATCTAAAAGGGGTACAGATCTGAGCCATGTACTAGCAGTCTGAAGGGTGCAGATGTGCTCCCCCAGCTGTGTTGGGAAGGGATGCTCTCCACAACACAGGTCCACTGGAAGGGGCAGTTAAGAACCTTGTCCTGATCACTTATATCATTCTAGTTGAGCTTTGAGTTGGGGGAAGTGTGTGTGGCTGGGGTGGGGAGTGGGGGACAAGGCACTGTCAAGAATTAGAGGTCCAGGAGGCCAGGTGATGCCACGTCTGGTTGATCCTGTAATGTGTAAGGACCAGGGTTCAAGCCCCCATTCCCCACCTGCAAGGGGAAAGCTTTGCAAGTGGTGAAGCAGGGCTGCAGGTATCTCTCTGTCTCTCTCCCTCTCTATCTCCCTCATCCCTCTTGATTTCTGGCTATCTCTAACCAATAAATAAATCAATAAATAAATAAATAAATAAAATACAAAAAAGAATTTTGAAAGTAGAATTAGGAACAGAGACACTTCTAACCATGTGAGGTAAAGAAAGAAAGAGGGGGCTGTTGTGATGGGGCAGTATTTCTCAGAGAGTCACACAGAGCTGGCATTTTCAAGAAGTGACTCTTGAGATACAGGGGGCTTCCAGCTCAAGATAAAGGTCTGCCTTCTCCAGACTCAGACCTTCCCACCAATTTCATCAAAATGAGAGCATGAGAATCCTCCCAAAGGAAGTGGTTAGGGATTCCTTCCAGTTCTGCTGCTCACCACTAGCCCCACTCCCTTTCCTCACAACTCCAAGAAACCACAATCTCAAGCGTAAATCACTGTCACTCGCCAGTGTCCTTTCTGTTCTCCCTCCATGCCTGTTATCACTAAAATTCGGATTTTTCCCTGTGCAGATCTGTTTGATGATTATATCTAATGTGAGAAGAGCTGAAGGACCCAGTGGCAGGGGAGCTTCTAAATCTGCAGTGATTGAAATCCAAGCCTTGTAGAACGACTCTGACTTTGTGACTGCACCCCACTTCTCCCCCCTCCTCCTCCTGAGATCCCCTCGTTTTGTCTTTGATGTCCCAGACCCCACCCAGTATAGTACTTCTGTCTCATTTACTCTGTAATTTATAGCCATTTAACTCCATTTATAGCCATTTAACTCCATTTATAGCCATTTAACTCCATGGAGTCGGGCAGTAGTGCAGCAGGTTAAGCACATGTGGTACAAAGCTCAAGGACCAGAGTAAGGATCCCATTCGAGTCCCCGGCTCCCTACCTGCAGGGGAGTCGCTTCACAGGTGGTGAAGCAGGTCTGCAGGTGTCTGTCTTTCTCTCCCCTCTCTGTCTTCCCCTCCTCTCTCCATTTCTCTCTGTCCTATCCAACAACGATGATATCAATAACAACAGCAATAATAACTATAACAACAACAATAAAGAGACAAGGGCAAAAAAAAAAGGAAAATAAATAAATAAAATCAAAAAGAAAAAAAAAACTCCTCTGGACATCCCTACTTCAAGGTAATTCATTTTCCTCTGAGGCTGATGTGTTTGCTAGTTTAGCCCCAGGACCATCTTAGATGGGGCAGGGACAATTTCCCCTGCATTTGTGAAGAGGATTAAACCTGTAAGGGCCTGGGTTATACCTGTAAGGAGGACAGGAGACCACAGATGTGCCCCCCAGGAATGCAGACTGATGTTTATGACTCAAACTTGACTGCTGAGAGCTCTTCTCTGGACAAAACCCCTCACCCTCATTTCCATATCTCTTGCCTGAGATCCTCCCCTTGCCCCTTCAGGACTACCATCCTCCCTTTTCTAACTCTGGCACCATCTTCCCAGGCAATGCATTGGCCCACCTGCATGCTAGCTATTGAGCTCAAGCAAAACTAGTAAAGTCATGGGCCACTTGGAATATACCTAAAATAGACCTACTAGCTTTTTCCAAAATGGAGACCCCAAATTTTATCTGCTATATTCTTGCCTTTAGGTTCCTGATTATTTAACAATTTGTTCTTTTTTTATATATCTGAATGCTTTTCCAGCCACCAGGTTCCAGATGTTACCGTGACACCAATCTGACTTCCCTGGGCAGTTAACCTCACCCATATGTTCTAGAACCTCACCTCCCCAGAGCCCTACCCCACTAGGGAAAGACAGAGACAGGCTGGGAGTATGGATCAACTCACCAAAGCCCATGTTCAGCAGAGAAGCAATTACAGAAGGCAGATCTTCCACTTTCTGCACTCCATATGAGTGATCCTGGGCCCATATTCCCAGAGGGATAAAGAATAGGTAAGCTTCCAGTGGAGGGGATGGGATATGGAGTTCTAGGGGTGGGAACTGTGTGGAATTATACCCCTCTTGTCCTCTGGTTATGTCAGTATTTCCATTTTATAAATAAATCTGTAAAAAGTAAGCAGAGAACCCCCTTGCTTTCTCTTTGCTTTTATATTCTCATGATGAGGCATTTGCAGTCACCTGTGTAACAGCTATTGTTACTGAGGCCCATAGCTTTAATGCAATCATGGATTTTACCCACTCTTCCGAGTTTCCCAGGGAAGTTAAATATGGTTGAAGAATATTAAGTGACTCTAAAAACTAAGATGAATTGTGGAGAAAGAATCATAGTTTTTTGTGTTTCTTTTTTTTAAAGCACTTCTAAAAATATTGCTCAAAGTGCGGCCTTCATTGATTTTTAAGTTGCTTTATTTCTTCTTCAAAAATACTGGGGAAAAAAGTCAATTGGTTTTCTCTGTTTTATTTTACTTTGTAAAAACAATGCTAATTTGAAAAAAAAAAAAAAACTCATCACAGTTGCCTAAAGTTCTGTGAAATAATGATGCGGTGTGGCTTCTAGCTAATGGTCCCAGCATATTTGTAAATCCGAAGATTTATTCTAGACGTTGTTACATAAATATCAGCAGGGTAGATTCCCTTCATTTGTCTTGCATAATTACATTTAAAATGGATAGCTGTAGCATTTGAAAGCCAGTGCAGCTGCCTGCAGAAGGTCTTTATATATTCATAGAAACGTTGGCTTATTGCAAAGGCATGTCTTGATAGGTTGACATTATTTTGGATATCTGCTTACCATCACAAGTGAAAATGAGAGAAAGCAAACACATTCACAGAAAGGAAATCAAAGTGGTACTTGAGGAAGGCCCAAGTATCCCCAAGTATCCTGAATTCTTGTTTCTGTTTCCATTGCCTTTCCCAAAGGAAATAGGCGTCACCGGCTGGATGATATTTACACAGAGCATTTTAAGATGAAAGGGTACAGACAGCTCACTACAGGAAAAAGAAAGGGGGGGAAAAAGTTTCAGAAACTATTTCCTATGGTTCATCTACCAGCTTCCACTCTGTAGGCAGAGAGACAGATGCCCTCATTGCCTGACCCACTCAGTCTATCTTTAACATTTAATATGTAAGAATATAAATATGTCAGCCTACCCAGACCTGTCTAAGCTAAAATGTTCTTTCAATTATTCTTGCAAGGTAGAACCAAATATTTTGTCTCTTTACAATTTTAAATTATGAATCTATTTCTTTTTAATTTTTTAAAAAAATATTATCTTTATTTATTTATTTATTGGACAGAGACAGCAGAAATTGAGAGGGAAGGGGGAGATAGAGAGGGAGAGAGACAGAGACACCTTCAGACTTGCTCCAATACTCGCAAAGTTTACCCCCCCAGCAGGAGGGAATGGGGGCTTGAACCTGAATGCCTGTGTACTGTAGCATGTGCTCTCAGCCAGGTGCACCACCAATCAGCCCCAAATCTATTTCTAAAGAGAAAATTATATGATGCAACACTCCAATAAACTTCTATCAATTTTCCTGTTGATTTATTTTTTTTTCAAAGAACCAGATCATAGGATCTAAACTGAAGTCACAGATGGAAAGAGAGTATAAAAAGTGCCCCTGAAAGTTGAGATCATCTGGGTTTTAGATACTAAACTGCATTTCCCCTGCAGAAATCAGAGGTGGATCTCATCTTTGCTGTGTTGATGCCGACATTTTCCTGCTGATGCTGACAGCAGACTGTTCTGTATTTCTTAAAATCTGTATATATACCTGGCTGACTTTAAATAATCTCTGAACAGAAACATAAGTGGTGTTGAATGTTTGGGACACGATCATCTTTTTTTGTTTCCCTCTAGTGTTTTCTTCAAAACACGCACCTCAGAAAATGAAAGTTAGATTTTTAGTAAAAATCCATGTGGAAATTCAGGAGAAGATAAGTGGTGTTTTCAATTCCTGTGAGGAAAATATTTATAAATAATCCCCCTTGTGATCTCACAGACCATTGGGATCTCTCTTTGTCAACTAATTTCTTTTTTCCCCAATATGTATTTTATTAGTGGCAGTGATATAAAGATTCTAAGAGAATCGGAGTATAACTCCCACCATCAAAGTTCTGTGCCCATCCCCCCACCTATAACCACCATAATCCCCTAAAGATTTCTTAATGACTCGCTAGTCAAGTGCCTGTTGGCAGAAATGTTTTTGTGGTAGTGAACATGGGATACTTGATCTTGATGGTTAGAAGACGTCAAGACGGGGGTGGGGTAGTAGCGCATCCGGTTAAGCGCACAGGTAGCAAAGCACAAGGACTGGCATAAGGATCCTGGTTTGAGCCCCCCCACCCCCCCCACTCCCCACCTGCAGGGGAGTTGCTTCACAGGCGGTGAAGCAGGTCTGCAGGTGTCTGTCTTTCTCTCCCCCCATGTCTTCCTCTCCTCTCTCCATTTCTCTCTGTCCTATCCAATAACAACGACATCAATAATAACTACAACAATAAAACAACAAGGGCATCTAAAGGGAATAAATAAATATTAAAAAGAATTTAAAAAGAAGAAGACATTAAGATTCAACCGTCTAAAAAAAGAAAGCTTTAGAGAAACAGATCCACAATTACTAGACAGTCAGCTGGTTATTTTCATGTGCATAGAGATATAAGCTCACCCCAATTTTCTCTCCTAAATTTCCTTACACCAAACTGGGGGTGCTGATAACTTTCCTAGTAATCTAGGATGATACATGTGTCTCAGTTGATGCATAGTGCATCAAAGTTTTTTTTTGTTTGTTTGTTTGTTTTACCTTCAGTTGATTCATATTAGGAGACATAAATCATTTGATCATAAATTGGTCAGGGAAGACTGAACATACTTGATAATTTCTAGGTCCACTCTTTCTTTGCTCTGATGGAGTGGTAGAATGGAAAGTCTGTTATCCAGAGTCTAAAAGACATGGCAATGTACGTGTCGTCATGGCAGCAGAATGAAAACAACTGTTACTGCAAGGGTCAACGATCATCACAGGTTTCTGCTGAGCTGGTTAGAACTGCATGCAAAACGGGGTTTCACGAGTAGGGTTTTGTTCTGACTAATGCAGGTGACTTTAGCTTCAACGAGGATGCTAACAATGCCTCTGTGTTTAGTTTTCAGTTAAATAAAGATGGTTGTTATCATTTACTTTTTTTTATTATTCTAATTTAAAACTCATGAAAGAGGAAACTGGCAAGTGCTCAGTGTGCTAAAAATAACTATAATAATTCCAAGTGGGGATTTGGCTTCACTGGAATTCTTATCTACTGAAATTTGGACAGAATTCTTAGAGAATACAGTAACTGACGCATTCAGTCAGAACAAACAGCAGCCTAGTCACTTCAGAGAACCTCTATTAGTACAGTGCCAGTGGACCATATTCTTCAAGATAGTTTTCACATTTACCTAGTGGAGATATTCAGATTTTTCTAGTACCAATTCTGGAATCCAAAAGTTTAGGTGTCTCACATTGGCTTCCAAACAGAAGATTTTTTTTTTCCCAATGATGTCAAAACCAGTTTCTTTTTAGGTAGCACTTGGAAAGGTCAAAAGAAAACATGGATTTGGGGGTTAAACTCCAGGCCTCTTGCATACAGAATAACACCAAGCTATCTCATGGACCCCCCCCCCATCTCTCTCTCTCTCTCCATAGCTCATGCTGACTATGGATCATTAACATTAAAGACTAGGCTCTATTCATTCACCCACTTCTACCACTCCTGGGAACACACAGGCTGTCAATGAGCCATTCTGTGTCCATAAGAAAGCACTGCAACTATAGTTCCAGTCAATGGCAACAGCCTTATCTGCCTCAGATCATTATGGATATGACTGGCGCTAAGACTCTGCAAGAGAAGAAATGGGTGTCTTCCAATACCTCTCCCTCCATCGGCTATTCCTATGATTCCTAGTCAGAGTAACCAATGCAAATAGAGATACAGTCCTTGAAAGTAGGGTCCACACAATGGCTAAAATCCCTTTGTATTTCTAGTAATCATAAATAATAAAGAAATAAAAGGTTTTATTAGGTAACAACCTTAGAATTATGGGGAGCTATACTCTGGTTTCTCCTTGGCATGTTTTATATATCCTCCTTGTGATCATTAGTGTCTGGTCTTCCTACTTAAACTGAAAAGAAGTATGACCTGGATTCCTCTCACACATCAGAAACTGCCACTCAGGAAACTCTGCCTTGACAATCTTGCTGCTTGATCTTGAGCTTGGTCTTCCAAGCCTACTGTCTAACCAATTCACAATATAATCCTGTCTAATCCTGACTGTCTCCTCTGACACAAATATGGAAATGGCTCCATACAGAAATTCACTTCTCTAAAGACCAATTTTCTCCAAGTGGAGAGAAATGTGTGTGATACCAGCTATTCAGAAAGACACACTGGGGGGCGAGTTGGTGGCGCACCTGGTTAAGTACACATATTACATTGTGCAAGGACCCAGGTTCCAGTCCCTGGTCCCCATCTGCAGGGGGAAAGCTTCACAAGTGTTGAAGCAGTGCTACAGTTGTCTCTCTTTCTCTCTATCTTACCTTTCCCTCTCGATTTCTGGCTGTCTCTAGCCAATAAATAAATAAAGATAATAAAAAATTTTAAGAAGAAGCACACATTGGAAGTAACTGAGTCATCACCATACACCACGGCCACACAAGTTTGCGAAGGGAAATATTCTCATTCGGTCTCTTAAGACACTGACATGAAAGATTTACACATCTATTTTGTAATAAGCTAATTATATATAATTATGGATTTACAGTAGATGGTTATTATCCCAGCTGTAAATTTCGTTGAGTAGCTACAAATTAGAAATTGGTAACTTAACTTTATGTTTATTACTACTACTAATAAACAACTATTTAGTGAATCATATAATTTGATAAATCAGTGACTATTTTCATATTAGATTGGCCAGATCTAAGCTGCAGGTATAACAATAATCAAATAACTATTATCATGATCATTAAAATGCTGGAGGGCCGAGAGTAAAGTTGGGACTTTGTAAATATAAACCATGAACTATATCATGAAGCCACATCTCCAGCTTCTGCTGTCTTTGTCATTATCACTATCATATTCTTATCTAGCAAATATAAACAAAATTCATAAACTAACAAGCATCACTTTAGAAAGGCAATCTAGCAGTTATAATTGATGTACAATTTCTTCCAAAAGTATCTCTTATAAGTGTTCAATAGACATATTCATGCCATTTTGTAAAGATATGGGATACCTAGAGCTTGTGTCAACCATAATTTATAGAAAAGTCACAGACATACGCATTGTGAAATAATGTTGGGCCACAAAAGACTGTCGAAAAAAAAAAATCCACTTGCTTCCAGTTGAGAACTTTCAGAACTTGAGTAATGAGTGGAAAGACTTGATGTATACATTTCTTTCTTAACATTTTCACTGGAAATTTTAAATGACTTTTCTGGCCTAATGTCATGGGTTCATTTTCTTTCTCTTATTTAAAATTTTTTTAATATTCATTTATTTTCCCTTTTTGTTGCCCTTGTTGTTTAACATTGTTGTGGTTATTAATGTCGTCGTTGTTGGATAGGACAGAGAGAAATGGAGAGAGGAGGGGAAGACAGAGAGGGGGAGAGAAAGACAGACACCTGCAGACCTGCTTCACCGCTTGTGAAGCGACTCCCCTGCCGGGGGCTCGAACTGGGATCCTTATGCCGGTCCTTGCGATTTGCGCCACGTGCGCTTAGCCTGCTGCACCACCACCCGACTCCCATGGGTTCATTTTCTAAGCTTTCAATTACCCTTCAGTAAAACTCAGCCCACTGTCCACCTGACATCCACCTCCTTGTCGCAAGCGACAATACTCTTATTTGTTTAAAATTTTATCAGGGAGCTGGGTGGTGGTGCACGTGGTTGAGTGCACATGTCACAATGATATGGAACAGGGTTCAAGCCCCCAGTCCCCAACTACAGGGAGAAAGCTTTGCGAGTGGTGAAGCAGTGTTGCAGGTATCTCTCTTCCTTTCTATCACCCCTACCCTTGCAATTTCTGGCTATCTCTATCCAATAAATAAATAAAGATAACATTATTTTATTCCATCAGCAACCAGAGGAAGAGCTAAACTACCACAAAAATTCATTATATAAGGGTTGGATGAGTCATAGAGAAGGTTTGGAAATTACTCAACTGAAGCCAACTATCAGGCACCAGGCAAAACCACACAAAAGCCTTGGTTAAGATTCCCAGAATGCATGCTATTGTTGATAAGAAATAAGTTCACACAAGTCACCAAATATCACGCTCTCATTATCATCTCCAGAGTCCATCAAAATAATGAGTTCTCCCTCTGCAAGGACATCATTCTTGAGAATCTTCACCAAGGAATTAGCACTGCTCTCCCAGGATCACTAAACAAGCAATCACATCCTATTATGCACTCAGGGTAAACACATGTTGAAATGTCTTATCTCTGTCAGAGACAAAGAAACAGTGACCAGTGTCACCCTACCTATAGATACATTAAAAAAAAACAAACCAAAACAATGGAGAGTCAGGTTAAGCACATGTGGTGCGAAGCACGAGGACTGGGGTAGAGAACCTGGCTTGAGCCCCTGGCTCCCCACCTGCAGGGGGGTCATTTCACGGGCGGTTTCTCCATTTCTCTCTGTCCTAACAACACAACATCAATAACAACAACATTAATAACTACAACAACAATAAAATTTAAAAAAGAACAAGGGCAAATAAAACAAAAGGGAAAATAAACACTGTCTACAGAAGAACCAAGACAATGAGGAGAGATGATTTCCTACTGGAAATAACACAACTAAGAAAAAACTGGAACCAATTCATTAAATTACTGAAGACATAAATATAAACCTAAAATTCTACAACCAGCAAATAGAACTTTTTAAACAAAAATAAAATAAAGGTTGTTATACTGAGAAGTATCATATTAGTACTGAAATAATCACCCTACGTAGCTAAAAATGTTAGATGAAGTCACCAGGCAGAAGGAAACTTAAAAGCAGATGGAACTATAAATTAATGTACTCAGAGAGGAAGAGCACTTGAAACACTCCATGTGATAAATTTCATCACTACAATTGTATTTCCACTATGAAATGTGTAAATTCTGAGATGATGATAATTGATGAAGCTTCTTAACAGATCCCTACCTCTAACCCATTTCAAATGAGTAAACATCTAAGTTTAGGCACAGAGAAGTGCCTCTAGGATCTGTACATACTGTAAGTCCTTATGGTCCATGGATACAAATCAATGTGGATTTCCTCCAGCTATAAGCAACAGAAAAGTAAAATCAGCATCTCTTGGCTTATAGAAGTGAAAAGTCAAGGGGACTGCTTGCTAACGGAGTGACACAGGGATTCCATCATGGATTTTGCCTGCCTTTCCAAGTTCTCCTTATATTAAACTGATTTCTTTTTTAGTCGGTCTCTTGCCCTGTTGTCACAATTTGACTGCTATTCTCCAGGAGAACCATACTCTTACCAAGTGAAAGAGTCAACATAGAAAACAAAAAAGTACCTGTTCATTCACGATTACTGGTTCTAAGCCACTCACTGTAATTAGAAGAGTGTGATGCAACTACGCAGACCTGAGTGACCTGCATAGTTATGCATGGGAAGTGGATTTCTTTTCATGGGTGCACAGCAAGGAGATAGATAAGTGGTCAGCAAGATCCAAACTGTGACACATTTACAAGATGAATGAGCTCAAGTTTAGTCTAGGAAATACATTTCTTTTTACTTGCCTTTCTATCTGTCTTTTCTTATATCCTTCCACATACCTATGTATCCACACTCATCTATCCATGTAACTGCTCCTCTAGACATGAACCAGTCTTTCTACTAATCCATAATGCATTCATTCATTAATCTGTGCACATGTGTCTCTATTTGTTTATATGTCTATCCAGTGGCCATGACAGAGAGATGACAGATTCCTGCGGCAATAACAAAACACAGGGTACCACGCTGCGAGAAAGGATTGGATCTATGCATTATGCTTCATTCTCTTTTGGAGGTCAGACATGATTTCAGCTTTACCTGAGGAATTAGTTTGGAGTTGTAGGGTGATACTAGTGTCCTGGTTTTTAACTTAAGACCTTTCCTTTTAGAATGAAATACATTCCTCAGATCACAGATTATTTTGGACATTTCACAGCAGTCTACAGCTTAAAAAAATAGAAAAAGAGAGCAAAAGGAAAATGGATGACTCAAGAATCATGAAAGACAAATAGAGAATAGAAATCGATAAACAGGATAGGAGAACTTGAGTTATCATCATACTTTCATCTCCACAATCTCATTACTATCCCCAACTCTTTTCCCTATCAGTATCAATACAATACTTTATTTGAAACAGAAAATTATTTTGCAGACTAAAGCAATAGACTCAAAAAAAAAAAAAAAAAAAGGAGACTTGTTAGCAATCTAGTATCAGAATATCCAGGTACCTCTAGTCTCCAAGATAACTTTGATATAAATTCTCTGTTTCTTGGTTACTATTTTTGTAAAATATGGCATACATATCTTATTTTGCATTAAAATATATATGACTTGCCAATTGCATCTAATTATTTCAATCTAATAGTTATTCTGGTAAACAATATAGTCTTACATTGAAAAGGCAACATTATTAGGAGATTTATTTTAAATGGTTCTCATATATACATAAATTTTATAAATTTGGCTTGTAGACATGAATAACAGGATACCATTGCTATAAGTCTAATTTGCACCATACAGTGTGCTCAGTATCATTGAATACTCACAGATTTTCTATGAGAAAAATCAAGATAAGGCACCTGTTATAGTTTCTTAACACACCTGCCAGCAATTTGTGTTCCCTCTCTAGATAAGGATACCAAAGCCATGTGGTTCCAGACCTACAAAGGGATGATTGTATTTTAGGTAGAAAGGTCCCCATACTAGTCTGTGAAGGACACTTTGAGAAGGAAGCAAGACCAGAGATGAGACTATTATAAGATTAGAGGGTGGCATTAGTAAGTGATCAAACAGAGAACATAGCTTGAAGCGAACATAGAGCTAAGTGAATTCTGCAAGAAGATTTGGGAGGGAGAGAAGGCTCTAGGGAGGTTCCTAATGCTACAGCTTCAGTAGCCAGGAAAGGAAGTATTGAGAACAAAACATGCATAACTTTTAATAAGTATAAAATTAAAAAAATGCAGAAAGAGAAATGGCATTTGAAAGGGGAAAATTTATGAGTCCAAACTTGAAATAATGGCTTGAATGTATGTGCAGATATCCAAGAAGTTAGATAGGCACTGCAGTGTTATTGATGGTTCCACTGTTCTCTAAGTAATGGCTTACCACATGGAAGAATGACTGATAGTATTTCTTTCATATATTGTTTTCTATTCAAGTTGTAACCAAAATCAATCCATTACGACCCCACCTAATTCTCATGCCTACACTTCCCTCACCAGGGCTTACCATAAAAAAAGATGGATTTTTCTCATTTCTACTCTTGAAGGAAGCATTAATCATCCTCAGGGAGAATGACACAGTATGGTGAGTCTTAAATGTTGGGCTCTTCATCTCCCCCACACCTAGAAGTCAATGGCCTGCGCTCACTAGAAAATATATGTACCAATAGGACTTACATTTGTATGAAACCATAACTTAGATGATAGAGGGCATTTTCTGTATTTCAATAGCTAATTCATAGCAATTCACAGGTTTCTTTTGCAATTTCAGTGCCCCTTAGGAAAAAATATTCAAAATTATTTCCCAGCATTAAACATAGTAGTTGCTTTTAGGGTGGTTTATAGCTCCCTGTGGCTGTTTGATTATTATTTTTGCGACAATGCCTATCCTTACATCAATGGTTTCCTGTGTCCTTCTCGTACACAGATTTTTCTGCAATATCGTACCCAGAGAAGATAGCACATTGCTATTAAAGTTCAAGATTCTTAAGTAAATTGGACCTCTTCCTGATGCCATTTTCCCTATTTTGTTGCCCTTGTTGTTGTTGTTCTTGAACAGGACAGAGAGAAATCAAGAGAGGAGGGGAAGACATAGAGGGAGAGAAGAAGACAGACACCTGCAGACCTGCTTCAATGCATGTGTGGCAACCCCCTTGCCGATGGGGGTCTGGGGGCTCGATCCCAGGTCCTTACCCCAGTCCTTGTGCTTTGCACCATGTGTGCTCAATCCACTGCATGATCGCTCCCTACTTCTTAATCCGTGAACTCTTCCAAGTGGACTGCATGATATTATCTCAGATGTAAACTCCAATTTAAACGTGCTGGACTTTGTTCTTGCAGTCTTCCTTAAAGACTTCTGGTAGAATGAATTGTCATCTCTTACACTCAGATCACTTTGTATATATCTTTATATATCACCATCATGCTTTTTTCCTGTTGAATCATAGCTTAGCTGTGCCCCCACTTGGGTGTTCTTTAGCTTTTTAGAGGGTGTCTTGAAATAATTTTTAAATATTTATTTATTCCCTTTTGTTGCCCTTGTTTTATTGTTGCTATTATTGTTGTTGATGTCATCGTTGTTGGATAGGACAGAGAGAAATGGAGAGTGGAGGGGAAGACAGAGAGGGGGAGAGAAAGACAGACACCTGCAGACCTGCTTTACCGCTTGCAAAGTGACTCCCCTACAGATGGGAAGCCGGGGGCTCAAACCAGGATCCTTAGGCCAGTCCTTGTGCTTTGCTGCCACCTGCTCTTAACCCGCCGTGCTACCGCCCAACTCCCTTGAAATCATTTTTAATAGCACTAGAGGTGACCTAGTACTGTCACTGCCTTGTGCTAACAACATGGGGGGGGGGCAGACAAGATGAAAATGCTGCATATTTTTTTATTTTTGTCATTTCTTTTTTTTCATTTTTTAAAATTATTTATTCCTTTTTGTTGCCCTAGTTTTATTGTTTTGTAGTTATTATTGTTGTCATCGTGGTTGGATAGAACAGAGAGAAATGGAGAGAGGAGGGGAAGACAGAGAGGGGGAGAGAAAGACAGATACCTGCAGACCTGCTTCACCACCTGTGAAGCGACTCCCCTGCAGGTGGGGAGCCGGGGGCTCGAACCAAGATCCTTCCGCCGGCCCTTGCGCTTTGCACCATGTGCACTTAACCTGCTGTGCTACCACCTGACTCCCATTGCTGCATTTTTTATGGAGGCCTACTCATCATGGCTCTTCATTCTCAAGATTCTGAAGATAATAACATGGATATGAGGCCAAATATCATTTACTTTCTGTCCCTGTGATACTGATGCCTCATATCAGTGGAGTCATAGAAAATCCTGTTTCATGACATGACGATTCCACAGTGGAAAAACGGCTTTGGGATTATGTTGGATTATGAAACAGGATCCCTCTTTTATTTTTCCTTATTTATTTCCTTATGCATTTATTTGCCATAGAGACAGAAAGATTGAGAGCGAAGGAGGTGACAGGGAGAGAGAGACAAGAGACGATTGCAGCATTGCTTCACCATTCATGAAATACCCCTTTCCCGCCCCACATGTGGGGAAAAGCAGGGACAGAGGGTGGCAGCAGACTTGAACCAAAGTCCAGACACATCGTAATGTGCATGTGTGTGTGTGTGTGTGTGTGTGTGTGTGTGTGAGAGAGAGAGAGAGCTCAGCCAAGTGTACAACATGCTGGCCCCTTCTCACTCCCTTTCCCTTCCCTTCCCTTCCCTTCCCTTCCCTTCCCTTCCCTTCCCTTCCCTTCCCTTCCCTTCCCTTCCCTTCCCTTCCCTTCCCTTCCCTTCCCTTCCCTTCCCTTCCCTTCCCTTCCCTTCCCTTCCCTTCCCTTCCCTTCCCTTCCCTTTCCTTTCCTTTCCTTTCCTTTCCACTACCTCTTCTCCCTTCTTTCCCCTTCCCTCTTCCCCACTCCCTTCCGCTTCCTTCCATTTTCCTTCCCTTTCTTTTTTCTTTTCTCTCCCTTCCTTCCTTCCTTCCTTCCTTCCTTCCTTCCTTCCTTCCTTCCTTCCTTCCTTCCATTCTCTTTCTTTCTTTCTTTCTTTCTTTCTTTCTTTCTTTCTTTCTTTCTTTCTTTCTTTCCTCCTTCCTTCCTTCCTTCCTTCCTTCCTTTCTTTCTTTCTTTCTTTCTTTCTTTCTTTCTTTCTTTCTTTCTTTCTTTTTTAGTATGTATGGAGTTGGAGCCTCTAGCACATGTAATATTGTTGTTCCAAGTCATTATTCTCATTTTGCTAAAGTGAAGACTGGGGGTGGGGTTGGGTGGGCAGAAGCAACACACAACACACCACCTGTTGTTGCTAATGCACCTCCCATGGGGTGCTGGGGCTTGAATCTAAGTCACACACAGGACAGGGCAGATGCCATAGCCATGCCCAGAGTTATCTCCCCAGGACAATCTTGCCTCAAGGCTCAATGACATTCCCTTGTAAACATAAGCTTTATTTATTTTTTTTTTCATTCATGCAGTAATAAACATCCAGGTTGCCTCCACCTTTTGCCTAGTGTGAAGAATGCTTCTAGGAGCAAAAGTATGAGAATGTCTTGTTGACAGCTGGCTTTCAATTTCTCATGCGAGCATTTTGTGGTTAGAACTAAGTATCTCTTTACTGAGAGTCAAAGAGGACCATCTTGTTGCTATTGTTTTTGCTAATGTTTCAGCTCTTCCTTTTTGAAGCTCTACCCAGTACTGTGCTGAAAAATATTAGCATGCTGCCGTCTTTGACATTCAAATGATTTCAGGCTGGTAAGAAATTATTATTTATAATTTTGTTTTGCAAATTAGTTGGCTGTCTGTCACAAACTTACTTTACAATTGGCAGAGATTCCTAAATAGTCCCTGTGCATACCCAAGAATAATTACAAAAAACAAGTCTACTTTACCTGCAAACTGCTTGGAATGTCATGAATTTTTGATGTTAAAAACTTCACATTAAAAAAAACATATTTTATTCATTTTTGCAGAGCTAGAGCCTTATATACACATGATTTCTTTGCTGCCCGGCCACCATTTTTATTCTTTTCACTCTGATAGATATAGGGAGAGAAAAGAGACCCAACACCCACTCCCACATATCAGAGCCTTCCCCAGTATGGTGGCACTCCAGGTGAGACTGGCCTTGAACCTGGGTGATCTGCAAAGGAAGGCACATATCTGAACCTACCTGTGAACTGTCTTTCCACATCCCCACTTTACAGGTAGCAAAAACTTAATGTGGCAAGTTGTGGACAATGAAGGAAATAGACAGTGATTTCAAATTCAGGACCCCTTCTCTCCCCCTCACCCCCCCACACACATCCCAGGCACATGGAAAGTTCCTTGATATGGTGATGAGCTCTAAGCACCCTGCTGGGCTAGCTAGCATTGGGTGCCTCTTCTCTGGATTGGAGAGAACAGGACTAGAGCCAGTCTGGGCTACTGCTCACTCAGTGGTATGAGACGACCCAGGAACAGAGCTTATGGCAGTGAGGCAATTCAATTCTTTATTGATCAAGGAGCCCAGGTTTTTAAAGGTCGGACTTGGAAGTGGCAAGTTGGAAATGGAAATGGCTTGACATGGTTTGGAAAGGGGCAGAGAAAGGCAAAAGGGGGCTGGGAAAGGTAACTTCCTTAGCAACTGTTGTGAGCATTTTAACTGGTAGGATAAATAATAATAATAATACCCTGCAGGCAGGCCTCCCTTGAGGGTAGAAAGAAGACAGATCAAAGGAATGGAATGGGTGGGGATCTTTCAGGCAAAACAATTATTATGTAGATAATAAGGGAGCAGGCCATAGTATCAGGAATACAGGGTGCTTTGTGAGGAAGAGAGTCTGATAAGATGGGGCAAACCTTTGGAGTTACTCCTGTCCCTTCTTGCTGAACCTCTCAGTAGAAAGAGAGACTGACAGGATAGACACACTCCTCAGGTCAAGCCCTGCTGCCAGGCTCTACCACATCCTCACAATTTCCCAACAGCACCCTATCCATCTTGGCCAAAGTAGACCTCATAACCAAATGTACCACTTCTCAAAACTACAGGGTGTGGGTATGAAGCAGTCTTGATATCCACTGACAGAGGAATAGATAATGAAGATATGGGATACAGACTCAATGAGGTACTACTCTGTTGGGCCTTAAAGCCAGCCCCCCTGCTCTGCTTACATAATCACTGTTATGCCTGAAAGATCCCCACCACATTATCCCCTCAGGGTATTGCTAATTCAGTTAAAACCATGGCAATAGTTGCTAAGGACACTTTCACCTTCCCAGCATGCCTTTTGCCTCTCTGCATCCCCTTTCCTAGCCATTTCTGTTTCCAACTTGCCACTTCCAGTTTTTTACCCTATAAATCCTGTTGCTATTCCAATTTCTCCCCCCCCCCTTCTGTGTCCTGACCCAGAGAAGACCTGGAGAAGGGCTGGTGGGCATAGTGGGAGGTAGCCATATTGCTAGCTCCACGTGGCCTAAACTTCTGTGCTCACACCCAACTCTGGGGTGTCCTTGTGAATAAAGATTTGCCTTCCCACTCCATCATGAGTTCCTGGTCTCTTCTCCCTCTCCGGTGACACTAGCCCAGCACTCTGCAATTAAAAATGACAACATGGTGTTCTTTGAGATTGAGTGGCTGAAACTGGGAGTGATTATGCTTAGTGAAGTAAGGATGTGAAAGATAACTACGGGATAGTTGGATAGTTTCATTCCTCTGTGAGGACAGATAGTCAAAATGCATGAAATTACAATACCAGCATCACGAAGGAGTCATCAAACTGCCTCTAAGACTTTGAGAGAACTGTGGAAGTTATCTGGAGGTGGTAAAGACAGATACAGAACTTTGGTGGTACAACGTGGAACTATATACTCTTAGGATCTTGTAACTCATGAATAAAAATAGAATAAAATAAAAATATGAGATGAAGGCACTACATTTTAATGAGATACCAAAAAAAAGTTAATGAAGTTAATCTTTTCCTGAGTGTTGTGTGTCTTGAGTTTTACCTGAACAATGGAAATATTTTAAAAATTAAAATACATGCTGCATGCGGGACTAGAAGGTGGCCCATCTGGTACCAAGCACATGTTACTCATCAGGTACAAGGACCCAGGTCTGAGCATGAAGCCACCACATGAGAGCAACTGCAGGGGGAAGAAGCTTCATGGAGAGTGGGACAGTAATACAGTGCCTCTCCTTCTTTCATCCTCTCCTCCTCTCCATCTCTCTGCATTTCACCTTCTATGTGGAAGAAAGGAAAAATATGACCACTAGGAGTAGATGACTTGTGCAGGCACTGAGTTGCAGAAATAAGCTTGGTGTAAAGAAAAAAATGCCAACTGTGCATGTGCACACACACACACACACACACACACACACACACACACACACTTACTTAAAAAAAATACACCTAGATTACTGAAGGATCTCTCTTAGCCTTAATTTGTGTGCCCTTCAAAAGCCCAACTTCCCAACTGCTTCTTCAGCAACTGAAGAGGCAATCTTCCTCTCAGAATACGAAAAGCAGACATGTTGTATCCAGAATTTCAATTAAACATGTCTCCTGAAGTTATTCAACTTTGAAATTGCCCTAACTCATGTAGGGACTTGTTTGAGGTGTTAGGGAAACATGACCTGATCTTCCTGTCCTGAAAGAATAGCTGTCCAGTAATTAGTGATGCAACTGTTCTCAGTAGATAACGGGGAGGCCTTGTATGTACACCAAGCTTGCTTTCCATGGGATTCCTCTAATAACATACAGCATGCAAGCACATAGAAATATTAATTTGCACTCAAACAGTTGATGCCAGGAGACACACCAATTATCTCTTGCTGTTTAAGCCAGAAGACTTTTCCAGGCTTTAAACTAGTCTCTGAAGAGATTTAATTCAATATTACTTACCCAAAAGCAACGAGCAGGCTCTTTTTTATGACCTTCAGGTCAATGAGAGTGACCCAACTGAGACCCAATCAAATCTGAATATGTACCCCCCTAAAGAACTATTCACAAGGTTAATTGTGTCTTGCTTCTATTTGCTGAATAAGGAATCAATTAAAAGAAAAGCATAAGGAGCCATAAATGGCTCCATGAACTATAGACAAGTGAGCCTTATAGAGACAGGCATCCCTTTGCTCCCGATCTCCATAGATGTTTACACAAAAGGAGATAAATCCATGGTGGAGCAATGTTTGTGTTCCATTATCACTGTAATCAATACCTATTTCACTTTGTGTCGTATGCTTTACATTGGCTTGTTCTAGCCCTCCCCCTCCAAGAGAATTGGATGAGTCCTGTTAATTTCGCGGGCCTGCTTGGCCCCGCCCCAAGGGACCCTGGGAGAGGGTTCCGGAGTCCGAGAGTTCCTGAGTTCCCCAGTGACAGAGTTCCTGAGTTCGAGAGAAAAGAGAGTTCCTGAGTTCGAGAGTTTCAGGGTTACAGAGTAAGAGAGAGTTCCAGTGTGCCAGAGTTTCAGAGGGTTCCCGAGTACGAGAGTTCATGAGTTCGAGAGTAAGGGAGAGGGTTCCTGAGTTCGAGAGTGCCAGAGTTCCTGAGTTCCTGAGTTCGAGAGTTTCAGGGTTACAGAGTAAGAGAGAGTGCCAGAGAGACAGAGTTCCTGAGTTCGAGAGAAAAGAGAGTTCCTGAGTTCGAGAGTTTCAGGGTTACAGAGTAAGAGAGAGTGCCAGAGAGACAGAGTTCCTGGGTTCCTGAGTTCCAGAGTAAGAGAGAGAGTGCTTGCGCCGCCGCAAAGAGACAGCAGAGTTCTGTTTGGTGATTAGTTTGTCTTAGTTTGTGAATCGTTGTTCCTGAATAAAGAAATACAGCTGCCCTGCCCAGCCGTTGTCTCCGCGTCTCTGTTCACCACCGTGAAGCTAGCCGGCCCGGCAAGAGCCTCAGAAATTTTAACAACAACTTTGCATCAAACTGGGAGATTTGAGAATTTACACAGGTCCAAACCAATAATCTAAAACTTCAGTGCACTTGTAAGTTGGCAGGAATGGTACTTTAATTTACTAACTGGTCAGGAAAGGTGGTAGAGATGGCCAGGCCAGGTTGAGAGCACATGTTACAGTGCTCATGGACCCAGGTTCAAGCCCCTGGATCCCACCTGCACAAGGAAGGCTTTGCCAGTGGTGAAGCAATGCTGCAGGTGTTCCTCTGTTTGTCACCCTCTCTACCTCCCCCTTCCTCTCGATTTCTGGTGGTCTCTATCCAATAAATAAAGATAAAAATAAACTTTAAAAGTTAAAGAAGGGAGAGGTGGCAATAGCAACCTGGTGTGAAATTAGAAAGAGACGGCTATAGCCCTTCTCTGTGCTAACTGCTAAGATTTGTGTGTGGGCACCAAAAAAGAGAGGAAGAATACAGTTTATAAATGAAGATAATAAGAAGAGAAAAAATTAGGTTTTTACACTAAATACAAAAAAATAGCAAGAAAATTCAACCCTTAACATTATGCTCAGTGGTAGATAATAAGTCAAAGGAGAGGGAAAACCTTTGGTAATGTCTGAAGTGGTACCAATAACCACCTGAGAACTTAGCAAATTGTATCCTGATGATTTTTTTAAATTTATTTCCTGGGGTCAGGTGGTGGCTTACTCTGTAGAACACATATGAGAACATGTGTCTGGATCCAGGTACAAAGCTTGGGTTCCCACCTGGAGGAAAATAGGTTTCATGAGCTGAGGTGTGCAGTACTGAAGATGTCTTTCTCCTTTCTCTCTCTTTCACATTCCATAAAAAAACAAAATGGTCACCTAGAAAGATTGGACTATTCTGGCACTGAACCTAGTGGTAAACCTGGTGTGTGTGTGTGTGTGTGTGTGTGTGTGTGTGTGTGTGTGTGTGTGTGTGTGTGTCTGTGGGTTTCTATAAATTGAACTCATGTTTTCATGGACTTAAACTCACTGTGCCACTTTCTTGGACAGCCTTGGAGTTTTATAATCCCCTTTTCATTCCTCAGGATGACACAGGAGGCACAGAGAACTGAATTTCTCACTTGGAGTTATAAAGGAAAGAAAAATCAAGGAGCTGAACTATTGAAGCCAGCTCTTCATACTTGAACTGCACCTTATACCTACTGATTACCAAAGACAAGGTCAGGAGGCAATCCAGTGTTAAGAACAATGAGCAGAGACCCTCAGAATGAAGTGACCACTGACAGGAGAAGGCGATTAGTGAGGCCTCAGTAGAGGGCAAGTGTTGACACTTTGCAAATGGGCAACAGCCAGGCAGAACCACCTGTAAAGCTTCAGTCAATGAATGTTGCACAGATCTTGCTGCTGGGGCCAACTTTCTCCAGGCACTTGCTCTGTGTTGATTATGCTCCATTCCCAGTGCGAGCACATCCTTGGCTTACTCAGGACACAGCAAATGTGACATTTCACCACACTGCTGGGGAAAGATGAGGCTAGAATTTTTTGGCATCAAACTTTGTTTCCTGCATATGGCTGTAATAATCAAGTGGGGGTCTCACTTTCATCTCTGAAATGCATGTGTTGTGGTGGTTTAGGCTCAGGAATTGTGTTCTCTCCTATCATGAGAACTTCTCTTTATAGGTGGACCAATGCACCTGTACTCCATTACCCCATCCTTTCTGGATCTGAGACCCTAAGTTCAAATGTGACTTGTATGTGTGCGAATACAGGATATTCTCTGATCTGAATAGAACTTAATAAGAATTCTGAGAATCTTCTTTAATTTATTGATTTTTGGCACCAGACATTTACTTAAATATGATTCTTTTGTTTCCAGCTTGACTTTATCATTCCTATAAATAAATATAGACAGACAGACAGACATGAGATTTGAGTTTACCCTACAACTGTGGCATTCTCATAAGGTACCAGGGCCTGAACCTAGGTCTCATATATGATAAAACTGTACCCTTTCCTGTGAGCTTCCTCTTGACTTTTAAACCCAATCAAGAAGCCTCCTTAATAAAAATAGAATTACACTGTGGTCAATTCAACAATACCACTCCTAGGCATTTATCCAATGGACATGGGAACAGTAATTCAAAGGGATATATATGCACCTCTGTGTTCATGGCTGCATCATTCACAACAATCAAAGAGTGGACACAGCCTAAATGTCCATCCATAGATGGCTGGCTAGAGAAGTTATGGGGTGTATTTTCCATGGAACACTACCCACTGCTCTGCAGCCACAAAAGGTGACATTGTGTCCTTTGGGACAAAGTGGATGACACTGAAGGTGACTCTGCTTAGTGAAATAATTAAAGAGATTAAAGCTAACTACCAGATGGCTTCACTCATATGTGGAATCTAGAGATATGGTTCACATGAACTTAAGAGAAACAAACAAACAAAAAAATCCAGACAAAACACAAGCAAGGAAACTGTTTCTAAGATGTGTGAGAACTATGGTGATGGATGGAAAGTCGATAGCAAATAGCCTCTCATGCCTTTGGCTCCAAGTCCCCTGCACCACCATAAGCCAGAGCTGAACAGTGTTTTGGTAAAAACAAACAAACAAATAAACTATGGTCCTTATCTCTGAGACATAGGAGGGTGGAGTTACAGAACTTTGGTGGTGGGTGTGATTTGGAACTAGACCTTGTAAACTTACAGTCTTATAATACACTATTAATTAACACAGTTTCTAAAAAGAAGCCTCCCTAAATCCTTTGCTCTTGTGAAATTAAATGCACAATTTCTTCTCAAAGTGTCAAAAGGATGCTCAAAATGATCTTTTTCTTTGGAAGACTTGGATCTGCTTACCTGTCTCATCATCAACAGTAGAACCCCCACACCACACACACACACACACACACACACACACACACACACACACACACACACACACACTGCCTTACTCTCCCCAGTCCCCTTTGTGTCTGTTTTCAGTGGGGCCAGAACATCTGCTATCCTATTCTGTGGTGCTTCCCACATAGTTTTGTCTAACCATTGCTCTTTTGCTTTTCCCACTCAGCAGTCACTACTGCAGATGTGAAGCTGAGATTTGAACTATCAAGATCAGCATTGGAATCAGGATTAGTTATCAAAGGAAGGCAGCCATTGACTTGGTCTCAGGAGGGGAACTGGCTTCACAGAAGAATCCTTTCCTCAAAAAAGCACGGCTCACACATTGAAGGGTAGAAACAAAGAGGCACTGAACATGTTAGACTTGTTAAATACTAGTGGTGTGCTGTGATCAATGACTATTATGAGAAGGTAAGTCAGAAACATGCAGCGCTAAGTAAGGGAGGCTGGAGCAGGAACACATCTGCTCATTATTAATAGAGAGTCTTTGAACACCAAGGAACCTATAGAAACCACAACATGTTCTTGATGGCCTAACAGTTTCTTTTCAGCTTCTTCTTCTTTCTTAAATCTCCCTGCTAAGACCTATTGACTCCTTCTACAAGAGAAGTCATTATGCTCTCTGAATTGCTTCAAGGCAAAAATATAGGTTAGGTCTATTGAAGAACTGAGTCCAGGTAGGACTCCACAAATAGGATGGATGCCCAAGGTATGTGTGTGTGTGTGTGTGTGTATGTGTGTGTGCACTCCAATGACATACTACAGAGAGAGGAGGGTGGGAATGTTTCAATGGGCTTCTTCTCCCTGGTGGAAGCATCCTAATAATCTCTGAATGTTATATTAAGTACCAATTGTACATGGCTGTGTTTGGAACCAAGCAGAAAATCCCTGACCTCTACCTTCTTGATCGTGATGATAAGGTGCTTCATAAGGACTCTTATGAGTGGTCCCTTCTATGAAATATTTGCTCTCACAGAGCAGTTGGCGATGAGTGGATGCTCTAAATGACTTTTCCTGGTACCTGGCCCTCCTGTTGAGCTGCTGTTCAGGTTCAGTGTACCTGGATTCCAAGTGCCTGCTATATCTGGAGTGTACCTTCATTAAAACCAAGTACTTGCACCTGGGCCATTAGTGCAACACTAAGTCAATTCCTATGAAATGAGCAGAACTCAGAAGTCACACTGTAGACTGAATCATCCCCATGAAGCATCCTCCAGCTCCTGGCAAGGCAGGCTTTTCTGACTGGCAATAGGTATCCCTTCTGTTGGGTGACCTCAACCCAAGAAAAGAACTTGGGCTTTCCCCTATTTACAATGCAATAACCACTGGAGAACTTTTGTTAGAGGAACAACATAAAATTAACTTATTTTTAAAATATATTTTCCATGTCTCCTGCTTTGAAGGTGGAGAGGTTTTACTGGAGTTCTCCATTCAACTCTAGTTTCCAATAGAAATCATCTAGTGATGAACCACTCATCTGGCATTCACCATGCCACTCCCACATCAATAATTATATCAACTTTCACCAACATTTTACTATGAAAAATTTCAAACACAGATAGTAAGACAAAAATGTAGTAAAAGTGTACACTCACATCAGAATTGTATAATATTCATATTGATTTCGAGAATCTGTTTGCTAGAGCAAATTGCATCACACCCCAAGTGAACATACCACTGAACTCTCAATAGCAGTCACTTCCTTTCTGCAGTCTGCCAGCCTCAGCTTGAGCTGACACCTTCTTGCTTCTTTGTAACCTCACTTCTTATCCTTCTTCCATCCCATAGGGAAGCAAATGGCGTCACCTTCTTGCTTTTCTAC
This sequence comes from Erinaceus europaeus, assembly GCF_950295315.1. Taxonomy (NCBI): domain Eukaryota; kingdom Metazoa; phylum Chordata; class Mammalia; order Eulipotyphla; family Erinaceidae; genus Erinaceus; species Erinaceus europaeus. The sequence goes on along the minus strand of NC_080170.1, from coordinate 3,969,365 downwards.
TGAACTCCTTTCCCTTCTAGTTTCAATTTCAAGATGCCTACAAAGACCCTTTCCCTGACTTTTCCACCTGTTGTTGACAATGTCCTTTCTACCACAGTGTCACCCTTGATTCCAGATATATCACCCACCATTTGGAAATGTCCTTCTTTTTGTGTTCACATACTCCTTATGTCCTTCATGAACAAGTGAGCTCCATAAAGCAGGGGCCTTGTCTGTCCTATTCAGATGACAATCTCAATGGCAGGAGTAGGGTCTTATTCACTGTAGAAGTTGAATAAAAAAGTACTGGGTGGACTTCTTCTTCTTCTTCTAGCGTTTGCCCTTCTTCCGTAGCCAGTCAACAGCGTCAGGTTGAGCCTGATGGAAAGTTTCGAGACCTCCTTTGAATCTGGAGAGGTGGCAGTCGTTGACTATGTGGGTCATAGTCTGTCTGGAGCCGCAGGGGCAGTTCGGGTCGTCTCTGGCTCCCCAGCGATGGAACATAGCGGCGGTGCACAGGCCATGGCCTGTTCCATAGCAATTGAGGAGGGCCCAATCCTAACGTGCTAGGTCAAAGCCGGGTTGACGCTTGCAGGGGTCTGTGATGAGGTGTTTGTTCTTGACCTCAGCTGACTGCCAACTCTATTTCCAAGAGACTGGAACAGAGAAGTTCAGTGTAGGCATAGGGGACCAGATTGGGTGACGAGACAAGCATTGAACAGGAGGGTGGACGAAGATATCCGCATAGATTGGCAGGTCCGGTCGAGCGTAGACGTGGGAAATGAGCTTAGATGATGCCGCATCCTGACAAATATCTGGGTGGACTTAAAAATATCAACAAAAGGCGGTCCACTAGCATAGCTATGCAGAATACAAAGAGAACAAATCTAAGACCTGGATCATAGAACAATGCAGGTAGAGATGACCTTCAGCAGCTTACAGGGCACTCCATGGGCCAGAGCAAAGGAGTCACAAGTTGGTGATGATGATCCACTGGAAACATGCCCCCCTAACTAGTACACACAGCAGCAGTGACTCACCATCTAGACACTTTGTGACAATGCAAAGCAAAAGAGCTAGGTAGACAGGCAGGGCAGGACCTGTTTATTTTTCATTGCATGCACTCATGAGTGATAAAATAAGCAAAAGCTTTAAACCAGTGACACTACATCTTCTGCAAAGTATTTTAACCTATTGCAATTATTTTGAATATATTCTCTAGGTTCAATATGACATTCTCTCCAAATATTGAGAGGGTATTTTTTTTTCTTCATAACCTTAATCCTAGCACCATGGAAAGCTTCAGGAGAAAATGAAAACTGTGGTGATTTTCTTACTAATTAGTTGCTCTTATTAAAAAGAGCAAGATAATTGATTTTAGGATGCACTACCCCTTATTAAGACCTAATTAAGCTGTATATAAAAGACTAATTAAATGGCATTATTCCATCTCACTGATGAGTCTTGATGCTTGGTGAATAGATTTGGGTGGTAGATGAATACTCCTGGAATAGATTTACAGCCAGACAGATAAATATAGACCAAGAAGCTGAGTAAAGGGAATTTTCGATTATCTAAACCTAACACACTTATTGGTATTTCTTCAGTCTGACAGTTTAAAATGCACAAAACGAAACATTTAAATATAAACTCAGCACTGTGGTAAGATGCAGGATAATGAAAGAGTGTCTTTGGGAGACTGGAAATTGAAGTATCCCATTGATTCTTCCAGTGAAATGATAAACTAAAGAATTGCAGGATTTTTTTTCTTTCTTAATCTATTTTTTTTTTTTTTGTGGGGTAGACTTCTTATGATGAGTTGATATGTCAAGCTTCTCAGTCATGATGAATCTCAGACAAGAGCTCAATTAGAAGGGGAAAGAGTGGGGTCTGGGTGATAGCACACTGGGTTAAGTACACATATTGTGAAGTGCAAGGATGGCGCAAAGATCCTGGTTCCAGCACTGGAGATATTTTTCTCCCTCTCTAGGTCTCTCTGCCCTGTCCAATCAGGAGCAGTGGATTTGTAGTGAAGGTACCTAGCCTCAGCCATAATGCTGGAGGAAAGAAGTAGTAGAAGGAGGAGGAGGAGGAAGTGGAGGAGGAGAGGAAAACACAAGATCATTTTTACGGTTGCCAATCATCATATTTTCTAAGTTATTCCATAGGTCTCAGTAAGAGAAGATGGGGACCACTCAGGAAATATTAACACAGAAAGGAATTTGAATATAGCAAGAATCCAGAGGTTGATGGAGCTGCAGGTAGTCTCACCAAATAAAAACCACCCTTAAAAATATTTGGAGAGTAAGAACTACTAATAGAAAAAATGTTTTCAGAATTTAGTTCTACACCAGACATGAAAGCTTTCCACTGCAAATCCATCTCTGATAAGTCAATATTTTATCTGACAAAAGGGATCATAGACCAGCACTTCAAGTGCTATGTAAATTCATTCATTGCTTTACCTCCCATCAAGCTCAACTCCCTACTCCCAAGGCGATGTCTTAAAGACAGTGTTATTGCGACAATAGAAACTCATCACTCCATTTAATCTATGAGGTCAAAGCCTTCTAGGATGTGGTGGGCAGTCTGTCAAATTCTTTGGTGCCTCAAAATGCAAAAGCTTTTGAAAAAAAATCACAAGATATTTGCAGAAAGTAATGATTTCACTATATAGCTAAGTAGCAGGGCTAGATTTGATTGTCTTTAATAGTTACCTTCATTGGCAGAATAATAATTTGCAAACAATAACATCAGTCATATGTCACTTTTATACTCATTATTGGCCAAGGTGTAAGCCCCAGAGCCAGCAATCCGTACTGCTACCCATCTAAATTAAATGTCATTCGATACTAAGTGCAGGTTATTCATTTGAAACTGAACTTTTGCAACCATAACATGTATTTTGAATTATCTGAAGGACATCTACCCTTGAACTCTTTTTATATTAATACACAGATAAGTGGAAATGCTGCAACATCACTGAGAAAAGCTTTATAAAGAGAGAACAAAAATCTCTATGAGTAAACAACTTATTTTTAGCTGTCTTTACAGAACTCATGGGCAGGAGGGAAAGAACTTGACTCAAGTATTTCAAGGTTGTCATCTTAGGTACTTGGTTCGATTAAATAGGATTTATAATATTCAAATTAGCTCCTAGATGGAGCTTTTACTTCCTTTGTCATTCCATATAAAATTATGGATTTTAACATAATTTTGGATAATTATATGCTGTACTTGATTGCTGAAAAACAGCCAATTAGTGACAACTACAATTCTTTCTTCTTCTTCTTCTTCTTCTTCTTTTTTTTTTTTTTTTGCGTTACATGTCTATTTCTTCTAAGAGAGGTGGAACATGAGGAAGAGTGAGGACAGGAGAGTTTAATTAATTTCTTGGGCTCTGTGTCTCAATCTTTCCTGAGCCCAAATTATTATGAAACCATAAATCCACAAACTTAAGCAAAAGTATTAATAAAAGAGGATTGGGACACACTCATCAAGTTCTCATAGATCCTTACAGGAAAAATTACTGTTGATATTATAGGAAAAATATCCAGGGATCAAGGAAGACAATGACTTTGATAGAAATGTTAAAACAATAAGGAAAAAGAAGCTTTTACCACAACTGCCGACAGCTAGTCCTCTGACAATTGGTTCACAATCATTAAGCTGAACCTACACTCAGTTAACTGCCTAGGAAATGATTACCATGTGTTAACCTTGATCTGAGCTCATTTAGAAGCAGAAATTCTCAAGACAGCAAGGGAAAGCACTTCTCAGCATCGCTCACAATACCACAGAGTTAAAGAACAGCTCCACACGTCAGTCATGTATTAGAAGAGACCGATTCTTTCAAATTGCCACCAAGCTTTGAAGTACAAGGGGGTTTAGGGGATTTGCAACGACTAGTGTGTCTCAGTAAGGTGAGCTTTGGTGTGGAGACACTTTCATTGTTTGGAGGAATTTGGGAAGCCTACATGCCCACATAATAACTTGGGTACTTTGTGTACAATTCCCTCATGGCCAGTGACTTCTGTGCGGTAGCAGGGACAGAGGAAAGCGGAGTTTGTGCCTGGCCTGAGACTTTCTGGAGCTGGTGCCAACCAACCGTGAGTTCCATAAATGAGAAGCCTTATCAAGGGTATCAGGATTAACCTGAGTGAGTTCTTAGCTAGTTCTTCTCCTTAAGACTTGAAGGAATTGGAGGAAAAAATAATAAATAATAAAACAATGACAAAAGAAGAGATAGGTTGAATCCTAAGTAGCACATGTGCTGGAATGATGTTTGGTTCTTTCTCTCCTAGCTTTCTCATTAATAAATAAATAAAATCTTCTTAAAAAGAAATAAATAAAAGAGAAGAGATGGAATGCTGGACATGTACTTTAATTTCTCTAGTTTCTGAGTAGAAATTATATTATTTCTTTAGAACATGGAAAAAGCCAGGTACCAGCTCCTTTACAATTTCCTCTTCTTTAACCTTTTCCTTTCTTCTCTATTTTAATTATTTGTCTCCCCCCAAAAAAATATTGAACGATGATGAGGGATTTTAGAAAGCTATAAAGAAGCATAGTCATTTAGTAGGCCTGATGATACAAAGACATCTTCAATATAAAAAAAAAAAACTTTACTTCTTTTTTGGAGTCTTTTGAAATCTTTGTACATATAATGGTTTTACGCTTTTCTCTATTTTTATAAGTGATTTAATAGTAGTCCATAAAATTATACATTTACAGGGTTATAGTTTCATGCCACTCCCATCACCAAGTTTCGATGACACCCTACACTCCCGGTGATAAAATCTTAGAGACAATTTGATCACTTTTCTTCTTGCAAGTTCAAATGCTTCAATTCCCTACATTCCAGATATGAACAAAACCACGCAGTAGTTGTGTTTCACTTCCTTCTTACTTCACTAAGCACAATCACCTCCAAATCCAAAATCCATCTATTTTTGTGCTGAAGGACATAACAGCACTTTTTTTTTTAATTGCAGAGTTGTATCCCATTACATTTTTTTCCTTAATAATTTTTTATCTTTAACTATTAGTTAGACACAGGCGGAAATAGAGAGGGAAGGGAGTGATAGAGAAGGAGAGAGAGACAGAGAGGTACCTGCAGCTCTGCTTCACTACTGGCAAAGATTTCCCTGTGCAGGTGGGGACCAGGGGCTTGAACCCGGGTCCTTGTTCATTGTATCATATGTGCTCAACCAGGTATACCATCATCCAGTCTCTGTTCCGTTAATTATTTATCCACTCATTTTTTGTTGGAATTTAGTTCTCTTCCAGTTTATGCTGTTATGAATGATGCTGCTGTGAACATAGGGGTGTGCAAGTCCCTTTGAATTAATATCTTTATGTCCTCTGGCTATGAATCTACGAAGCGGCTTTCTAAAAGGCCTGCACCAGTTGTCATACCCTTCACCAGTTTACCAAGTGTTCCTTTTTCTTCACTTCCTCTTCAACGCCTGTCATTTCCTGTTTCACTGATGTAGGTCATTCTCACAGACGTTAGGTGGTATCTTCTTATATATTTAATGTGCATTTCTCTAGTGATAAATGAAATGAAGTGGAGCATTTCCTCATATGTCTGTGGGTCATATGTACCTCCTTTTTAGAAAATTATTCAGATCTCTTTCCCACTTTGACTTTGACTTTTATTTTCACCACAAGAGTTATCTCTGGGACTTGGTAACTGCATGACTATCCCACTGCTCCCAACAGCCTCTTTTTACTTATTTATTTTTTCTTAATTCTTTTTATAGGACAGGAAGAAATTGAGAAGGGAATAGGAGATAGAGAGGAAGAGAAAAAAAAAGAGATACCTTCATTCTTCCTTCTCTACACATGAAATTTCCTTCCTGCAGGTTGGGGACAGGGGCTTGAACCTGGGTCCTTTTGCATGCTAATGTATTTGCTCAACTGGGTGCACCAAAGCCCAGCCCCCAAACTGGATCATTTACCCAGCTAAGTAGCATGATCTTTTTATAAGTGTTTGATATTAATCTTTTTTCATGTGTGGTGTGCTAATATTTTCTGACAATTTAGTCAGTTCCTTTTTTTACTCCTGTGGAGTTTTCTATGTGCTGAAGTTCTTCAATTTTATATAGGCCCATTTACTTAATTGTGTTTCAGTTTTACATGCCCATGGGAGTGAATCTGCAAATGCATCTTTGTTGTTAATGTCCTGAAGTGTTTCACTGATGTTTACGTCTATATATTTCACAGTTTTGGGGTTTCAAATTCAGATCTTTGATTCATTTTGAGTTAATTTTAGTGCACACTGTGAAGCAATGAACCTTTGCTTTTTTCTTTCCCCACAAAACTCTAGAGAAGATTTGACATCCTAGTTGGTGTTGTTCTCCTGATTTATTTAGATACACAGTATCTTCCATCAGGGTTAGTGATTATGAGGGAATAAAAATCTTTGTTGGTTCAGACAAAACCTTGCATATGGTATATCTTCAATACTTATTGAGTGGTTGGATAAATGAGTACAAAGCATGCTAGAAATATTAAAGAATATTGGGAAATGACTATGCAAAATGGCCTAGCATCTCTTAGGATAAGCATTTTTAGGATAAGCATTTGTTTACTTTAGGAGAAGTGAAAAACATTCTTAACTTATTCTAGAGGCCAAGAATTGTCACCTTTTTAAAACTGTAACTGACAATGTAAAAGTAGTATTGTATTATGACCCACTACTAACAGGGAGGAACATGGAATGTCTGAGCACACCAGCCTGTGAAGAGAGAGGAACCGGAGATTTCAGAAAGGTTGCAGACAAGCAGTCTCTTACAAGTCAAACATACCCCTCTGGGGTGTCCCTTTACCTTAGTGGGGCCAAGTCTGTGGCTGTGTTAAATTGCCAATCCCTGACTCAGCACATCACATACAAGTAAAGGGATTTATCCAGTGTCTTCCAGGTCTCTATCTCCTCCTCAGATCAATCTCATTTCATTTGTCATTAGAGAAATGCAAATTAAAACCCCACTAAAATTCCACCTGACACCTGTGAGAATGGGCTACCCTAGCAAAACAGGAAATAACAGGTGTAGAAGAAGGTGTGGGGCACTGTTCCTCTCTGGCTTGCTGTGATGCTGGGGATTACAAGCCCGCTGGCAACAACTCACGAAAAGTCGAAACTTCACCCACTCAAGTAGGAAGGCCTGGAAGCTTCTTCATAGTCTGGGTGCCGGTAGCCAACCCCCTCCCATCTCCCATACTCCCGTATCTCCAAACTCAGTGGCCAGTCACCTAACTCAAGTTGGACGTGCTAAGATCGACCCAGTCTAGAAAAGAGAAATTTCCCATGAGTGGTCATCCCACTTCCGTTTATCTTGTCCATCTCCAAAACTCTCTCCCTTTACACTGCCTGAACTGGAAGACGCTTTTAAGAGGGTTAAACCGGGAAAGGCTGCTGGCTATGATAACATCACCCCAGAACTCATTCTTAACTTGGGCCCCACGGCAAAGAAGTGGCTCACTTCATTCCTGTCCCACATCTTGGAATCCGAATCTATGCCCAAAATATGGCGTCATGTGAAGATTATAGCGGTTTTGAAACCAAAGAAAGACCCAACACTGGCCGCCAGCTATAGACCAATTTCTTTCCTCTCCGTGTGTCACAAACTCCTTGAGAGGCTGCTTCTGTCACGTATTTCTCCTCTTACAGAGAAATTCCTATCACCCGCCCAAGCTGGTTTCTGCCCAGGAAGATCTACCTGCGAACAAGCCCTGGCCCTCTCAACTTACATTGAAAATGGATTCCAGAAGAATGTAAAGACGGGTGCTGTCTTTGTTGATCTCACAGCAGCCTATGACACGGTCTGGCACCGTGGTCTCCTAGTCAAGATCTCAAGATGCCTGCCTCCTTGGGTGGCCAACACTGTATCGTTTCTTCTCCAAAATAGAAGATCCCGGGTGCATCTGGGTGACAAGTCTAGCAGATGGAGACTTGTCTCAAGTGGCCTCCCCCAGGGCTCTGTTCTGGCTCCTACGCTATTTAATATTTACAGCAATGACCTCCCAGAAACTTCTTCAAGGAAGTTCATCTACGCCTATGACATCTGCTGTGCAACTCAGGCATCCAAGTTCGACATCCTCGAGGAAACACTCATGAAAGACATGTCTCTGATATCTGATTACTGTAAAAAATGGTGACTAATCCCTAGCACTGCAAAAACGGTATCATCTGTTTTCTATCTACACCATGCCTTGAGCTTAATGTGCAGCTTGACGATATGAGAATCCGGCATGAAGCCCAGCCAGTCTATCTTGGCGTTACTCTTGATCGCACCCTGTCATTTCATGAATATCTCATAAAAACTGCAGCAAAGGTGGGCGTGAGGAATCACATCATTGCAAGACTGGCCAGCTCCTCATGGGGCACGAGCGCTTCTACACTACGATCATCATCTCTGGCATTATGCTATTCCACTGCAGAATACTGTGCCCCAGAATGGTTCCTTAGCTCCCATGTCCACTTGGTCGATTCCAAATTATATTCCTCCATGAGGATGATTTCTGGAACCATCCGTTCTACCCCGGTTCCATGGCTGCCAGTTCTTAGCAACATCGCCCCGCCAGATATTCGTCGGGATGCGGCATCATCTAAGTTCATTTCTCACGTCTACGCTCGACCGGACCTGCCAATATATGCGGATATCTTCGCCCACCCTGTCCAACGCTTGACGTCTCGTCACCCAATCTGGTCCCCTATGCCTACACTGAACTTCTCTGTTCCAGACTCTTGGAAACAGAGTTGGCAGTCAGCTGAGGTAAAGAACAAACACCTCATCACAGACCCCTGCAAGCGGCAACATCAACCTGGCTTTGACCTAGCACGTTATGATTGGGCCCTCCTCAATCGCTATCGAACAGTCCATGGCCGGTGTGCCGCTATGTTCCATCGCTGTTGGAGCCAGAGACGACCCGAACTGCCCCTGCGGCTCCAGACAGACTATGACCCACATAGTCAACGACTGCCACCTCTCCAGATTCAAAGGAGGTCTCGAAACTTGACATCAGGCTCAACCTGATGCTGTTGACTGGCTAAGGAAGAAGGGCAAATGCTAGAAGAAGAACATTTGGGTGCTCAGAGCCTCAGGCAGGATAGGTTTTTTGCATAACCATTATGCTATCTCCTCAGCCATATCAACACCATTCTTAGGCAAATAGCCAAAGGACATGAAAACACAAATTCAAAGGAACTTATGCACCCTTGTGTTCCTATCTGCTTAATTCACAATCACCAAAATATTGAAGCAATGTAAACACTTATCACATGCACAGATGGCTGGGTAAAGAAATTATTATGCTTGTATCATAAAAATACTACTCTTTGATTAAAACAAAAAGATATGTGGCATTTAGAGAATTGAAACACATGAATTTGTACAAAGGATGGGAAAGAAGCCAGAAAATCCCATAGCTGTTTCTAGATGGCGTTTCTACCTTTGCCCTATTTTGCAATACAGCAGATGCTGGGACAGGAGAGTAACTTCAGACACAAGGTCGAAGTAAATATCACATCACTTAGAAGATTTACTCACAAAGGTCTGTTTCTTAAGTCCCTTTGGAGTCTGTTTGGGAACACTTAAGTTTTTTTTTTTCTTTTTTCTACAGGGTTATTGCTGAAACTTTGTGCTGTCACTACAGATCCACAGCTCCTGGAGGCCATTTTTTCTCATTTTATTGGGTAGGACAGAGAGAATTGAGAGGGAAAGGAGAAATACAGAGGGGAGAGACAGAGAGACACCTGTAGACCTGCTTCACTGCTTGTGAGATGACCACCCCCTGCAGGTGGGGAGCCAGGGATTCGAACCCCCGTAGTTGTCAGATCCTTGTGTTTAGTACTGTCTGTGCTTAACCAGGTGTGCCCCTGCTGAGCCCCCCTTTAAGATTTATTAATATTTTTTATTATTAGTGATATAACAGTGATTCATACAATTAGTATTTTAGTGATATACTTTCACACCTACCCAATATACTTAAAGTTGCTGCAGCAACCACCAAGCCCAGAGGTCTGCTGCCTTCCCTCTCTACCTCACAGCCACAGTAATACTCACAAAGTCCATGAGACGGTTTGGTGACCAGTTTGATTCACATTCAGTTACTTTAGTTATTTGTACCTCATTTATGAGAAAATCATTGGCAGTCATCTTTTACCTCTTTTTCCCCTATTTAAAATTTTTACTTAAGTGTTTATAGAGATGGAGAGAAATTGAGAGGAACGGGGAGACAGAGAAGGTGAGAGAGGGGAGAGGGAGAAAGAGACAGAGAGAGAGAGAGAGAGAGAGAGAGACTTGCAGCATAGCACTGATCCATTCATTGCTCTTGAAGACACCCCCCCACACACACACAAATGGGAACCATAGGACTTAACCAAGGTACTTGTGCACGGTAATGTGTGTGAAAAGGAGTGTGTGGGAGTCGGGCGGTAGCTCAGTGGTTAAGCGCACTTGGTGAAAAGCGCAAGGACCAGCAGAAGGATCCTGGTTCAAGCCCCAGGCTCCCCACCTGCATGGGAGTCTCTTCATAGGCAGTGAAGCAGGTCGGCAGGTATCAAAAAAAAAAAAAAAAAAAGAAAGAAAGAAAAAACACAAAGGAAAAGGAGTGTGTGACTCACTACCCAGCCCTTCTTTTTCACCTCTTATGACACTGAACAACATCACCTCCAGTTGGCTAGACATAATTCTCAGGGGATTTGCATCTGCCTTGCTGACCCAGGCAAAGTCTGAAGTTCTGTACTGGGATGCAATAATCAATGCCTTATCTGGAATGAACCTGATTATTTCTTTTCAATATAGAGAAATATTAATAAACTGTTTTGCGATTGGCTTAGGGCACCCTTTTCTGATGGCAAGAGTCCAAAGTCTTGTGAGGGATTAGGTGATCATGATCAACTCCAAGAGAATGATCATAGTGGTTATTATCAGTACCATTTTTTTTTCAGCTCTCACTCTTGATAGAGGGGTTTCTATTCCTGTCTTATTGATTTTTTTTTCAAAGAGGGGCAAACTTTTAAGAAAAAGTGGAAGAATATCAGTTCAGAAAGAATTCCTATGTTAATAATTCACATCATAAAAGTAACTCTGTTAAAAGCTTAACAGAGGCTCTTGTTTCTCATCTGCAGACCCACAAGCAATTCTAAATAAAGACCAACTCCAGACACATGTTGGTTCTAAGTATAACAATTGCTAACAATCAAATACATCAGCAAGCCTGGATAGTTGCATGAGACCTCTGACATTCCAATATTCAAAAATTCAACCTTCAATCACAGGATGTGTAGCTATGCCTGAATTCTCTTTTAAAATAATACACTGTTTCTCATGACCTCAGGATCATAATTCATTTAATTTTTTTTATAGATTTTGACTATTATAAATGTAAATATTGACCATCAAAATGAAAGTGTAGTATCTTTTAAATGTGCATAGTGTTCCAGACATACAAAAATTAGTCATTCAGGAGCCAGGTGGTGGTGTACATGGTTGAGGACATGCATTGCAGTGTGCAAGGACCCGGGTTCAAGTCCCTGGTCCCCACCTGGAGGGGGAAAGTTTTGCAAGTGGTGAAGTAGTGTTGCGGGCATCTCTCTGCCTCTCTCCTTCTCTATCACCAACTTCTCTCTTGATTTCTGGCTGTTTCTATCAAACAAAATAAAAATAATAAAAACAAAGAATCATTCAGACCATCTCATTCTATTCCATCATATTATTTTCATAATTAATGTTAATTTTTTTTATATCTTACTTACTATTAACTAAAGGTAGCCAGTGGGAAAAATGTTTATAACATGACTATTTTAAAGTGTAAATTTATGAAGGAAGGCAAAATAAGATAAGTCCAAATGTTTAATTGGGACTCAATATGAAGTGACTATAATTTTATCTTAGTAAAAAAAAAAATGTGAGGGGGCTGGGTGGTAGCACAGCTAGCTGAGCACACACATTACTGTGTACATGGACATGGGAAAGGATCTGGGTTCAAGCCCCAGCTCCTCATCTCCAGGGGGGACACTTCACAAGCAGTGGTATGCAGGTGTCTGTCTTTCTTGCTCCTTCTCTATTTGCTCCTTCTCACTCAATTTCTCTCTGTCCTATCAAATTAAATGCAAAATTAATAGTTAAGGAAAATATGGTTGGCAGGAAAGGTGGATTCATACTGTCAGCCCTGAGCCAGCCAGAACCCAGGAGACAAAAAAATATATATATGCAAGGACTTTAGCTCATAAAAAGATGCTTACATACCTTAGTATAAAAGTAAACCTTGATCGTTTGAATTATACAGATTGTTCAATTAAAAATTCATATAAGCACCAAAACAAGTGACACTTGTATATTTCATAAAAATGCATACAGATCGATGTCAAAGAAGAAAAGAATGGTTCTTTCTATTGTTTTTGTTTCTTTTTTTCTTTTTATTTATAAAAAAGAAACATTGACAAAACCATAGGATAAGAGGGGTACAACTACACAATTCCCACCACCATAGCTCCGTATCCCATCCCCTCGCCCGATAGCTTCCCTATTCTTTAACCCTCTGGGAGTATGGACCCAGGGGCATTGTGGGATGCAGAAGGTGGAAGGTCTGGCTTCTGTAACTGCTTCCTCAATGAACATGAATGTTGACAGGTAGATCCATACTCCCTGCCTGCCTCTCTCTTTCCCTGGTGGGGCGGGGTTGGATTCTTCCAGTTCTTGGAATAGCTCATGTGTCTTTACTACTGCCAAAAGCCTAGCTAGGGGTAGAGAATTCAGTGCATGCCAGCTTCAGGCCTGGGCCTGAGAGGCACCTTTGTTCTACTTGTATTCTTGTGTTTCTGACATCCCAGGAGAACATGGTATTATGCTCCTTGTTCTGTAGAGAAAGATGACAGACCCATGAAGCAGAAACACCACAGCTGACCCAGCTTAGTCTCACCTAGAACATCCAGGGGCTAGTCAATCATATGTTAATTGAATTTCCTTTGCTACACAACACTGAGAGACCTGTGTGCTTGACTGGCTGTGTCAGTGTAGAAGAACTGACCAGTGTAAGTATTTCCAAGATACTGGAGTACTGAAGTTAATTTTAGTTTTTTAATGTTTTTATACTTGCAGGTCACTGCCTTCAACAAAGTAAGTAATAACCACTGTCCTCTTACTTATCAGAGACACTGGGAAGATTTCAGAGCTATTCTCTTCAGACACATTAAAGACAAGCTGATGACAGCATAGTGTGCTTGTTAATGTCCTAAAGGTGTCTGGCATTAAGCCAGCCCTGCCATCCTGCATTGCTGATACTATGGCCTATTTACATAATAATTGTTTTGCATGAAAGATCCCCACCCATCCCATTGATCTATCTTCTTTCTACCTTGAGACCTGCCCTGCCTGCAGGGTAACATTAATCCTACCAGTTAAAACCTTCACAACACAACAGTTGCTAGGGAAGCTTCTACTTTCCCAGTGTGCTTCTGCCTTTCCCCATCCCCTTTCGTAGCCAATTCCGTTCCTGACTTGCCACTTCCGGTTTTATCCTATAAAAGCATTGGTTCTCTGATCAATAGATCCTTTTTGCATTACCATGCTGCCAGCAGTTCCTGAGTCATCTATCTCCTGAGTTTGCTGAGTGGGGAGCAGCCCAGGCTGGCTCTGGTCGAATTCTCTCCAACCCAGAGAGTAGGCGCCCGGGAAGAAGCACCCTCCAAGCTAGCCCAGCATAAAGGTAGCTAAATAAATCATCTACCTAGAAATTAAAGCCCAGAAGTACATCCTTGTATAGATGGTCAAATGCCTTTCAGCAAGGGTGCTCAGATTGTTCAATTGCAAACTGTATTCCTTTCAACAAATGGTGCTGAGAAATAAGGACACAAAAGAACAAAGATGGTGGTTTATCTTACACTATATACAAATATATGTATATTTGTATATTAAACTATATAAAATATATATACAAACAGCATGGATCAAAAGATCTAACCTAACAGCTTAAATCGTAAATGCCTTATAAGAAAATACAAGGCACTGAAGTAGCTAACAGTTTCTTAGATATGACACTGAAAGCAAGAGCAAAGAAGGGGGAAAAGGCACCATTTACATCAGTATCATTCACAATAGCCAACCCACAGAAATGATCCAAATGTCTTTCAGTAAAGGTGCAGGTGACAATTCATGATCTCTCTCATGTACACTGGAAGAGTAATCAAAAGGAAAGGGATTCTGATACATGACACAGCAGGGGTGTACCATGAAGACACCATGCCACACCCCACACCACCTGCAGGGCCAAAGCTTCATGAGTGGTCAAAGCAGAGCTTTGAGATGTCTCTCCATCTCTCTCCCTCTCTATCTCCCCCACCCCTCTCAATTTTTCTCTGTATCCAGGAATGAATACAATTAATTAATTAAAACAGAGACCATGTCGAGTGAAACAACCCAGTTTCCAGTGACAAATATTCCAGGATGCCTTTTACAGAAGGCACCTAGGGAGGAGCAATTCATGAGAACTGAAAGCAGAATGACTGTTGTCAGGGGCAGGAGAGGTTAAGGGGTGAGGCATTTGCATTAGATGAGCACAAAGCTTCAGCTCAGAAGAGGACTCTCCTGGATGTTGTGGGAACTATGGTGATTACGGGGTGGAGGGTACAGGATTCTAGTGGGAGGTGTGTTGACCCACACACACCATGTGTGATGTGGAACTACACCCATGAAGTCTTATATTCTGTAAGCCATAAATTGCATATGGCAAAATATTTCAAGTAAATGTTTCTTTTTTCCATATTGTTTCAAACTTTCTTGTAACACTTCCCTTTTAAAATAGAAACAGAGAGACAGAAAGGTAGGGAGAGAGAAAGTAAAAGAGACCTCAGCATATTGTTTCAAACTTTCTTGTAAAACCCTACTGTTAAAGTAGAAATAGAGAGACAGAAAGTTAGGGAGAAAGTAAAAGAGACCTCAGCACTGTGACTTCTTTCAGTGCACTGGGGGCCAGAGTTGAAACTGTGTCACATCCATGGCAAAGCTGCATACTGCCTTAGAAGCTGTTCAGTCACTCCAAAACCACTTTTTAAAAATATATGGTGAAATTCCTGTAGCTCACAGAATGAGGTACAAAGATTATCTTTCTGTCTGATTCCTAGCAAATGTTCTGATCTCTTAAGATTTATCCCAAGCATATAATAGGTTCCTGAGAATGTTTGTGAATTGAATGCATTGCATAACCATCTAAAGATACTATGTTTTTACTTGAAAAAAAATAGAAGAAATTAACCCATCCTAGGAATTAAGCAACCCAGATGTTTTATTGAATGAGGTAGAATCTAATACAAAGGACTAACCCCTCGATAGCTAAAAACATAGGTGAGTGAGTAGTCTGACTGTTGCTTCTGTGAGTTTCTATGGTCAAAGGGCTTGTTTTCCATTCTCTTTCAATTCTTACCCTCTTCTAGGAGTTGGGAGCAATGCACATTCCTGTAGCATAATCCAGGGATACCTCATGAAGCATCTCCCTGGAGCCCAATTACACCCTTTTCCAAATGGCAACCTTGTGGCTCTCATGAAGTTGCAGAATCTCAGAGGAACAGCAGCTGCAGAAGCAGCTGTGATGCTGAATAGAACCTTAAGTAAATAGCCTCAAAGGCCAGTGAACAATGAATTATAATAAACCAACTATAATTAGTAATAAAAGCCTTAAAATAACTGTACTCATGAGATAGTATGGGTTATATCCTTGCTGTGTTCTAGAAACAACAGAACCATCTCTTCTCACCAGTGCAGCAATCGTGGTAATGAAAAGCTGATTTAGGACCAAAGGCAACCTCAAGGTTATACATGTAAGTAGAGGGCTCTGAAAGTGTAAGCACTGTATTCATAGTCATCACTTCAGCATTAAAAACAGGGTGGAGGTTTACTTTTGGATATTGGAGTAAAGAAGCCTGAGAAAAACCTCTGGGAAGTGAAGCAAATTACACATTCAAAACAACTTTTAAAAGATCATGTCAGAATCTTTGGGTGAGAGAGGACAGAGGGTTCTTACAGTGTGTCTTCTGCATGACAAAGGAGTGCTTCCAGAGATAGCATTCACCTTTGTGAAGCAAGACAGAAAACTTTTGTGAGAGTGGTTGAGCAATGTTGCAGAGGAGCAAGAGTCCTTTACCTGTTGCTTTGGGGGACAGGTAGCTGCAGGTGACATGGTTTTCTGTGTTTCATTATCCTCCACTGACATAGATCTAAACTGTCTACTTGTTGAAATTCCCAGCTCCAGAATCAAACCTAAATCTTGGCACAGTGAAACTGAATTGCAACCATCAAGGGGTGTGCTTAAAAAAAAAAAAAGAGGTTGAACAGATAGGAGGCTTCACCAGGGGCACCATATTGCCCTTGCAGGGAGTCTGTTAAGGAACCACAGTGTCTGCCTGTGAATTTTTCTCTGGAAGTCACAAAGCAAGAGCAGACTTACAGAGTATATAGATGCACTAGAGGCAAAAGAGACCTCAGTGTAAGAATTCAATCAACAAGCAAAAAAAAAAAAACAAAACAAAACAAAAAAAGATGGATTCTACTTGGTGTTGCCAGGATGGTGCATGGAGTGCAGTAGAGTAATAGGGGGTCAAAGAGGCCACCCCAATTCAGGATGACTGGGCAGAGACTAGAAGAAACTTAACAGCTGGTGCCACTTCCTGGGGCATCCTAACACAGAAACCTCCATTTGAAGAAGGGCTGATTTATTCTAGAAAGAGGAAGAGGGAGGAGAAGGATTATGTTGAGCAAGCTGGAGAGAGGAGGGATATCATACCATGGAGGTGGAGACTGAGGCAGGCAGTCATGTGGGTTCAGACTGCCTCTGAGGTCCAGAGGACACGGAGAGAGGGTTTCAGGCAGGGGTGCTGCTGCCTGTGGATGGGCACCCTACACAGTTTTGATCGGCACCGGAATGAAGAATGGCACTGAGGAAGGAATGAGCACACAGATTCATGAAGGTGTGTGTGTGGGGGGGGAATCTCCAGTGTTAGAGGAGACACTAGTTCCCATGGAGAGAAGAGACACAGCAAAGGTAAAGACTGCTCCCCTGTCAGAAGGCTGGGCCATTATACTCTGCCACGCAGAAAGATGGGTCCTGAACTGAATGCAACCCAGAATGTTCCCAGCTGTGACCATGGACTGTGAGCTGAGACTGGCAGGGACTCAGAGGTCACATAGGCTCCTGTGCTGAATGTAAATATATATGGGTCCTAGGTCAGGTGGATGGGGTAAAGTTGATTTTCTTCATAGATTTTCTTCAAGATTGGGAGCTACCCTCTGCCCTAATCTAACCTTCTAGGCTTATTCTCAACTGACACCATCTTCTCAGAAAATATCTTTGTCTACCCTCCATGTTAGCTATCAAACTCAAGAAAAACTATGATAGTCTTAGCCCCCTAGGAACATATCTAAGATAGATTTCCTAGCTTTCTTCCACTCTGAGTTTGCTATTCTCATCTGCTCTATTTCTGCTTTTTTTTCTTGCTTATTAAATATTTTGTCCTGTTTTATAGCTTATTGCCTTTCAGTCACCAAGTTGCAGATGCTATCATGATTCCATCCTGACCTCCTTCCCTTTGCAGACAACCTCACTAATGTGTCCTGGAGCCTCACCTCTCCAGAACCCTACCCCACAAGGGAAAGATAGAAATGTCTGGCAGTATAGATCCACCTGATGCCCATGTCCAGCAGATAAACAATTGCAGACCCAGAAATCTCACCGTCTGCACCCCATAAAGAATTTTGGTTCCCCCCAAAAATAGGGAGTCCAGCGGTAGAGCAGTGGGTTAAATGCCCTTGGTGCAAAGTGAAAAGACCTATGTAAGGATCCCAGTTCGAGTCCCTGGCTCCCCGCCTTCAGGGGAGTCACTTCAGAAGTGGTGAAGCAGGCCTGCAGGTGTCTTTCTCTCCCCTTCTCTGTCTTTTCCTCCTCTCTCCATTTCTCTCTGTCCTATCCAACAACAATGACATCAATAATAACTACAACAATAAAACAACAAAGGCAACAAAAGGGAATAAATAAATATTGAAAAAAATAATTTTGGTCCATACTTCCATCAGGGGAAAATGATAGGGGTAAGATGACCAGAGTTCTCCATCAGGACTCAGAGAGAGACGAGAGAGAAAGGAAGGAGATTTAGAAGTAGTAATATGTATAAGTGTGACTGAGAAAGGAATGATGATGGGGCCATGGAAAAAATGTGCAAATATATATAAATAGAGATAGATAGTTATATCAGTTAGTCAGCCCATATCTGTGACCTTGGGAGAACTACTGTAGCTTCTAATGGAGGGAATGGAGACACAAAACTCTGGTGGTGGGAACAGGAGAGAATTATACCCCTGTTATCTTGAAATTTTGTAAATCAATATTGTTACTACTAAAATTAAAATTAAATTGAAAAAGAGAGAAGAGACACAGAGCATTGTTGTTTTTGCCGGGCTGGCTTCACGGGCGGGTAACAGACGACCAGGGACTCATGGTTGAGCTGTAGGCAGTATCTCTTTATTCATGCAGGACGCAGTACAATCTAAGCCGAGCTAAGCTAAACTAACAACTAACTAAAACGAACAATGTTGTCTTTATATATATACTTCCCAAGTAGGATGTGAACAGGATGTGACGCAGAGAGGGTAGAGAGAAAAGTGACTGGTGAAAATCAGGGTGTGACAAGGAGAGGATCAGGGTGTGACAAGGAGAGGATCAGGGTGTGACAAGGAGAGGGGGTGGAGCAGGTGAGAATTCTACCACTAAACCACCAATGCCCTGGAGGGAAGGTGGTGCTTGTTAACAGTGGTTATGTAAATAGAATGAAGTGGTTATGTAAATAGAATAGTGTTAAGCAGGGGGGATTTAAACCAAATGAAACAGAAGTTTTTAAAGCATACCAACAGAGCATCACTTTGGTGTATGCAACAGCATGGTGGAACTTGGCACTTCATGCAGGCAAATACAACACTTGATTTCTTGAAACACCTGCCAGGTGAGTTTACCTCTGAGTTTACCTGCAACTTTATCTGACCCTTCCCCTACTCTACCAGGCATATCTTTTTATATGACATTGATGCATTTCTTTGAAAGCAATATTTTCCATTATTTCACATTATAAATATCTTATGCTTCTGATTAACTTTCTCCCTGAACTCCAAAGGAAACTTGTCTAGTAACATCCTGGGGCTTGGCAAGGAATGCTTCCTTCATCTTGTTCCTGCTGTGACAATTGGTGCTCATTCCTCTGCTCAGGCAGAGTGGGCCTTCTGTGGATGTCCATGTTATTCTGAGCACCAGATTCTCTGCTCTTCTGATTCTCCCTGGACCCCTGCTCTTTGCCCTGTCCTGTGGCTTTTGACCTATGTTCTTCTCATCAGCAGAAGCTATTGGGCATTTCAGATATCAGTCATGGCAGAAAACCTCATCACAACTCTACCCACCCTGGGAAATAGCAGTGGCCAGGTCTGGCTTCTAATCCAAGAAAAACTGGGCTCCAAAAGTATTAACAGATATGCCATGATCCGCTGAAAGTTTGCACCTGGATACATCTTACTGAGTAGAGTCCCAGAGAGTTCACATCTTGAACTTTTCTCACTGCATAGTGACCTCAAAGAAATGGATAGTAAAAAATTTAGAACAAGTACTGTGTTTCAGGAAGTGTTAGATGCTTTCAGATTTAGTCTTGATGACAAACTAATAAAATGGGTTTTACCATAATGCTCATTTTACTAGTTGGAAGACTGAAATTGGGAGAGAGTAAACAGATTGCCAGGGGTCGGCAAGTAGAAAAATGGCAAAGACAGAATTCATTGTAGATCTATATTGTTCTAAAATTTTCATACTTAGCTGCTAGCTGGGGCCCTATCCAGGAAAGATGAAATTGAGACACTTAACAACATATTTAACATGGAACGGGACTCTATGCTAGACACTGTTTTGTTCTAAATTCAAAACACACAGAAAATATAACTTTCGAGAAGCTCATGTTAGAATAGAATGTTCAAGTCAAAATATTTCATATAAGATTGAAATGTATTATTATTATTAAACTATTTTTTATTTATTTTGAATAGACACAGAGAGAAGTTGAGAGGGAAAAGGAGAGGGAAAGAGAGAGACACCTGCATCAGTTTCACCTCTTGGAAAGCTCCCTCTCCTACAGATAGGAACTGAGGGCTTAAACCTGGGTCCATGCACACTGTAATTTGTGCACTTAACCAGTTGTGCTACCACCCAGTCCTCCCAAAGAATTATTTTACACCAGCTGTCCTAGACACAAAGATTTAAAATGCTAATGGCAACATTCATTTTCACCCCCTATTAGACTGGTGTTGAAACACCGTCATGCCGCAGACTAGCTATTCAAAACCTAAATGTCTGATTCCTACTACAAATGTCTAAGCCCAAGTTAGGATTTAGCACCCTCTCTCTCTGATTTACATGGGTGGGGGCTGGATGGTCCAAGACTCCCAACGTTTACCAAAAACCAGGTGTAGTATTAAAGCTTACACACATGCTAAGTGTATGTTCATGTACACACCTGTGATAATGGTTAGCATGAAAAGTAGGCACAGTAAGACATGAACAATAATCAATAGCAGAGCAATTAAAACAACAGACATGAATGTAAATCATGTCTTTCTCCTCAACATATCTTACTGTTGGTAGTATTTTCAGATCATAACTTGCCAGGGATCACCTGAAACTACAGGGAGCACAACCAGAAATAGCAGAGACAGCTGGCCATACCATTGGGTTTTAGGGCCAAGAACTTCCTCCACTGCCCAGTGGAAGATCTTTCTTTCTGTCTCTCAGCATAAGAAAGGGAAATGTATATTTCCAAACAAGTCATCCTAAAACTTCCAGAGGCTCAGAGATTCTGCTTCAAGGCTAGAAAACTCAGTTTCTTTAATAATTCACACCTTTGTTTTCCTATGTGGTCTTTGCAATTGCAGTGGAAAGTTTAGGAAGCGAGAGACTGCCTGCCTTTCCCAGGAAGCAAAGTCTTCTTAGCATGCTGATGAGAGCGTTTTCCTCTCTGTCTTTGAGAGATCAATAGCAGGCAGGCAGCCCAGCTATCTAGCCCGCAGAGCACCCTGTGTCAGAATCCACCTATGACATGTCTTCAAACACAACAGTGGGTCAGTGCTACCTGCAAACCCTCAGCTGATTTGCTCTTCCGCCTGGCACTCACATGCATTTCAAGAGTTCTCCTTCCAAGTCTTTTTCATGATAGCAATTTCCTTTGGGATTATATTTCAGTGAGTAAAATGCTCTTTGGGAACTATTTAATTTTTTTCTTAGCTTGTTCTTTTTCCTTAACCCTCCCTACTCATCCCCCAAACCTGTCGTTTTTAGAGTTGAAGTATCAGCTTTATCATCAAGTTTATTCCCCCTCCCGGCAGGCCCAAGAAGAAACAAAGTGAAAGGGATGAACACAAAACCCTTCAAAAGGAAAACCCGAAATGTCTAGGATCCTACAAGCACAGGTACACACTGGCAATCCATACTGCATTTAAAGCAAACAAACAACAACAACAAACAGACAAACAACAACAACAACAAAAACAGGACCCCCATACTCACACATCAACAACAATGCCCTACTAAAACCCTATAAAATGTATAGAAATTGTTAATGCATCGGGTTCAAAACAAAGAAAGAAAGAAAGGAAGGAAGGAGAACCAGTGAAGGATATTGGAGATAACGCATCTTTGAGCTGCAGGGTTCTCTGTTGTTTCCAGGGAGCTGTTATTTGTGTATCCTTGAGGCCTCTCCTGAACTAACACAGGTGCAAAGTGCCTGGGCAATGCAGCATGTTTCCATTTCACCCAAGAAAACTGTAAATAAGGTGAGACGTGCTTAACAGCAAAACCAACCCTTTATAGCACAGGGGAAAGGCTTCCGTGAAGACAGCCAAGAGTTGGTTTCAGAAAAGCACACAATTAACTAGGGCTTGGAAGGTTTCCAAACTCCCTCACCAACTGGCTAACACCTTGGTTGCCCCAAGGCTGGGTGATGGGAAGAGAGGCCCAGTGAGAACCACAGCTTGGGAGACAGACAGTCTCAGCAGGACACTGAACCCCAGGGACACCCCACCCCCAGTGGGAAGATGAGAGGTATACCACAAAGGGGCAGGGTGGCCCCAAGCAAGAGGGCAGCCAAGTGGAGGGACACTGGGGTTGAGATGCAAGGTGGCATCTGAAGACATGTCAGCACAGCAGAGCCTGGGAGAAGGGGAGCACAGGCAGATCTTAGATCTCAGCCTATAGATGGGCATTGATACCATCTTTTCTTAAGCCGAGATTGTATTTTATTTTATTTATTGGATAGAGACAGAGAGAAATTAAGAGAGGAGGAGGGGGGAGGGAGGGAGAAAGGGGGGGAGAGGCCTGCAGCCCTGCTTCACTACACATGAAGCTTTCTCCCTGCAAGTGGGAACCAGAGGCTTGAACCCAGGTCCTTACACACTGTAATGTGAGTGCTTAATCAGATGTGCCACTGCCTGGCCCCTTCTTCTTCTTCTTCTAGCAGCGTTTGCCCTTCTTCCGTAGCCAGTCAACAGCATCAGGTTGAGCCTGATGTCAAGTTTTGAGACCTCCTTTGAATCTGGAGAGGTGGCAGTCGTTGACTATGTGGGTCATAGTCTGTCTGGAGCCGCAGGGGCAGTTTGGGTCGTCTCTGGCTCCCCAGAGATGGAACATAGCAGCAGCGCACAGGCCATGGCCTGTTCCATAGCGATTGAGGAGGGCCCAATCATAATGTGCTAGGTCAAAGCCGGGTTGACGCTTGCAGGGGTCTGTGATGAGGTGTTTGTTCTTTACCTCAGCTGACTGCCAACTCTGATTCCATCTTTTAAAGGTTTCTGTTCACATTAGTTCATTGTATCATTTAGACAGCTCTTTTTATTCTTACTAACAAGGGGAATAGAGAGAGGGGGAGAGAGAGAGAGAGAGAAGGGGGGGATCCAGAGCATCACTCTGGCATATTTGATACCTAGGATGAAACTCCAAACCTCACAGGCAAGCCCATTGCTCTGACTGCTGTGCAACCTCCCAGAACACAATGATCAGCTTTCTTCAAGTACCTACGTGTCAGACTAGGACTGAAAACTGACCAAGTCCTCTTCAGCAAGGAGCTCCTTGACAGAGAGGCAGTCCGTCCAAAGGGCCGGGATGACAGAGATTAGCAAGACACCAGATTCCCTGGGAGCAGGGAAGAGCTGCCTTTGCCCTTTGAACTCTTTATATTTTTCCTAAAAAATGCTGCTGTTGTTTGTAAATATTTTTAGATAGAGAGATTGAGAGAGAAGGGGGAGATAGAGAGGGAAAGACATAGGCAGCCCTGCTTCACCACTTGTGAAGCTTCCCCCTGTAGGTGGGGACTGAAGGCTTGAACCCAGATCTCCCGGTACTATAAATATGTGTGCTCAAGCAGGTCTGCCACCACCTGGCTTCCTTTTAATAATTTTAATTTATTATGCTTTTTTATCGAGACAGAGAGAAATCAAGAGGGGAGTGGGGTGATAGAGAGGGAGAGATACACCGCAGCACTGTTTCCACACTCATGAAGCTCCTCCTCCACCCTCCCCCCAACACACCGCAGCTGGGGATGGGGGCCTTGAGCCCAGATCCCTGTGCCTGGTAACAAGGATGCTCAACCAGGTGCGCCACTGCCTGGCCCCTCCTCCACTCTGCTTTACAAACAACTCCACTGTTCTTCATGGATGGGAGTGAACTGCAAGAGCCATCTGAGAAGAGTATGACCACTCCAGCAAGGACTGTGAGTTTGCAAGTGTCCCTACCTGGAGGCAGGGGTCCAGTCCTCCTCCGTGTGAAGTTTCAGGCCAGGGTCACCTGCAGGACAGCTCTCCCAGCGCCACGTGCGGCTGTGTGGATGGACGGGCCTCTGGTGTCTGGAAGACAGAAGCAGCGTTGAATAAAAGGCAGTGGGTCTATGACAGGAAGCTAGCTCTGGGGTGAGGGCTGGCAAACGCTGATAAAGAAGGCCACCCACAGAGGAGAAGGGCCTCCGAGGACGGGGCTGAGTGGGCTTAGTTCAGACAGAGGACGAGGAGGACCTCAACATTTCTCAAGCCTCCTGCTGCAGAGGGCAGCTAGAGTCTCCTTTCCTGCTCTGAACCCACGCTGGGGATCCCTGATGAAACCAATGGAGCCAGTTGCTTTTCTATCTCACTTGCTGCTTCCCAGAGGACAGGAGGAGAGTCTGCAGTGTGTGACCTCTCACAGAGACCATTGACTAGCCTGGTGGGGAGAGAAAATAGAAACACTTCACTTCAGACTGTGTCCAGAGACTTCACGTGTGGAATGACAACCATTCAACTTCATTACTCGGGTGAGACCTTTCCTTTCATAGTACACTCTAATTCCATCTCAGGTGGTTCACTTCCTAACAAAGTCCCAAAACCTAGATATACACCAGTTTCTGTGAGAGAGAGCTTATGTTCACACGTATCCATAAACTACTGCAAAATATATACCTGAAAGCAGAAGTACACTAGAGTTTGCAGTGAGTACCTCCCTAACATTTCCTCTCCACTATTCTAAGCTTTGGGTCCATGATTGCTCAACAATTTGTTTGGCTTCGTATGTTAACTCTCTTTTCAGTCACCAGGTTCCAGGTGTCATCAGGATGCCGGCCAGGCTTCCCTAGACTGAAGACCCCACCAATGTGTCCTGGAGCTCCGCTTCCCCAGAGACCCACCCTACTAGGGAAAGAGAGAGGCAGACTGGGAGTATGGACCAACCAGTCAACGCCCATGTTCAGCGGGGAAGCAATTACAGAAGCCAGACCTTCTACCTTCTGCAACCCACAATGACCCTGGGTCCATGCTCCCAGAGGGATAGAGAATGGGAAAGCTATCAGGGGAGGGGGTGGGAAAAGGAGATTGGGTGGTGGGAATTGTATGGAATTGTACCCCTCCTACCCTATGGTTTTGTTAATTAATCCTTTCTTAAATAATAAAAAAAAAAAAGAAACAGAACTAGGAAGCAGGTGACGGCACAGACTGCTGCCTGCACTTGGTACCATGCACAAAACGTGGGGTTCAAGCCCTTGGTCCCCATCTGCAGGGGTTTGGTAAACTTCACAAGCAGTGGAACAGGTCTTGAGGTGTTTTCCTCACTCTCCTTCTCTATCTCCCCTGTCCCTCCAGATCTCTCTGTCTCTCTGTCTCTATTCAATATATACTATAAAAAAATTGTTTTAAAAATAAACAAGAGATCATTTAAAGTGAACTTAGCTTTTAATTGTTTTGTCTTCATCTCTGATGCCCCACAAGCTGGCAGTAGCATATCTGGCTTGAGTGCACACATTACCACGACTTAGGTTCAAGTCCCCAGTCCCCACCTCCAGGGTTGAAGCATCAGAGAGGTCCAGTAGTGTGGCAGGTATCTCTCTTACTCTCTCCTTCTTTTCCTCCCCTTCCACTCTCAGTTTCTCTCTGCCTCTAATAAACAAATAGTTAAATGCATTAAAATAAAAGATTCCACCAGCTATTTCTTTGTCACCTATTGGGGGTGAGTGTCTGCCCATTTTACTTCATCATTCATAGAGGGACCCTCAGAGCTCTACAGAGATCAGTGTAGCTGTGAGAGTCAGAGTGAGCCTAATATCTTGCTACACTGCATGGCTCTCTACCTGTCCCCTCACACTGACTCCTGATCACCTTAGGTTTGGACTTAACTCAATTCCTTGCAAGGGAATCAAATGGACGAGCATTATGGAAGCTGCAAACAGGATTTCTCATCTTGTGTCAACACCCCCAGAGTATGTGTATCAGGTTCAATCTTCCCTGAGAGTCTGAGAGAATTTACAGCAAATAATAACACACTCGTGAATTTCCTTCAGAGTGGGTAGCCTGTGCTAAGAACAAGCATGAGGGAATTGCATTTGGCCCTTCTCCAAGCCTTAGCATGAGCTTGAGCATGACAAGATACTGTTTAAGAACATGTGCTGGGGAAGAGAGTCCTGGTGATGTTATTAGGTTCTGCGTTGCCTTGGGATTTTTCCCTTGGAGTTGCAATCAGCATTCAGATGAAAGCTGTCAATTGTGATAATTGGAAAATACTTACTTTGCAAAATTTGATGCTGGAGCCTAACATCGTTCTCACTCTATTTATGTTTGAATTTCCATAGCTGCAATCATAAGATAAACAGTGGAAATGCAAAAGCAGATGTTTTGGCCTCCATTTCCAAGGTAACTGGACAAACGAATAATTTTTACAGAATGTCAGCTCTGGGGAACTTTGTTTCTTGGGCCTTTTTTTTTTTTTCAAGAAAAAACAAAACTCCACTAAAACCCTCTGCACTGAACTCTGCTTTGATGGGCACGATAGTTCTCTTTGCCATTGAAAGGAAAATAACAGTAATTAAGCACTTAAAGCTTTCATGGTTGAAGCTATTTTTTCTCCTATTTAAAAAAATAACCATCATGCTCTTTCTAAACAGGACCTAATTAATATAACTAGTTTCCTCATCATTATAAACTTCTCAGGAAAAAAAAAATGCACAGATGATGAATAGCCTGCATGGAATTCCCTGGGTCTCAGCCCTGGAGAAAATTAATCTGCACCAGAGTTTACCTCATGGTGCTGTAAAGAAGTCGTGAGTGGGGCCAGGTGCTGGCGCACCTGGTTGAGTGCACGTTACAATGTGCAAGGATCTGGGTTCAAGCCCCAGGACCCCACCTGCAGGGGGAAACTTTACAAGTGGTGAAGCAGTGTTGCAGGTGTCTCTCTCTGTCTTCCTCCCTCTCTATCCCCGCCTCCATTTGTAACTTTCCCTATCCAATAAATAAAGATTAAAAAAATTAAAAGATGTTTATTCACAAGTCCATTAGAATGATGGCATCCATTTATCAGGAGAAAGAAAAAGAAAAGAAAAAACAACAACTAGTATAACCACAGGTCCTTTGGAATATAACCAAAATATGCCTACTAGCTATCTACAAAATGGAGGAAACCCCCCCCCCCCACTCTTCATCTGCACTGTTCCAGCCTTTAGGTTCATGATTGGTCAACAATTTGTTTGGCTTTATATGTTAGCTCTCTTTTCAACCACCAGGTTCCGGATGCTAGTATGATGCCAACCAGACTTCCCTGGACTGACAACCCCACCAATGTGTCTTGGAGCCCTGCTTACCCAGAGCCCTGCCCCACTAGGGAAAGAGAGAGGCAGGCTAGGAGTATGGATCCATCTGTCAACACCCATGTTTAGTGGGGAAGCAATTACAGAAGCCAGACCTTCCACCTTCTGCATCCCACAATGATCTGGGGTCCATACTCCCAGAGGGATAAAGAATAGGAAAGCTGCAGGGGAGGGGATGGCATACAGAGATCTGGTGGTGGGAATGGTGTGGAGTTGTACCCCTCTTATCCTATGGTTTTGTCAATGTTTCTTTTTTATAAATAAATATAAATAAATAAATAAATAAAACCCTGTTGATAAGAATGTTCATCAAAGTTTTCACTGAAATAATAACAATTGTATGAATGGGGTCAAATGTAGTCACATAGTTAAATATTCATTTCCTAATCTTCAGGGATCTGTTGATTAGACTTAGAACCCCTGGAATTGCCTAGAACAGTGTCTAATTTTAACATATTCTCAGGACACAGCAACTTCCAAGAGCACTGGAGGTTAAGCCTATATAACAAGCAAGCAAACAGCCAAGGTAGCAATGTATGCCCCCTGTTCAGTACAGGAATGATCAAAGGAAACTGATTCTATAATAATAATAATAATAATAATACAGGAGGTCTTGGGGAGATGGGTGAAGAAGAAGGCAGTGACACACCTGGTTGAATACACACATTACCAAGTATGGATCCAGATTCCAGCCCCTGCTCCCCACCTGTAGGGGAGAAGTTTCAGGAGTGGTGAAGCAGGTCTGCAAGTATCTCTGTCTCTGTCTCCCCCTCCTCTCTGATTGCTCTCTGTCCTAGTAAAACATTCTTCTTCTTCTAGCGTTTGGCAGTAAAACATTTAAACAATATATTGACAAACATTATAACAACTAAAAGCAAAAGCTTTTAATTTTATTATTATTATTTTAAAGAATTTATTTATTTATTCATGAGAAAGATAGGAGGAGAGAAAGAACCAGACATCACTTTGGTACATGTGCTGCTGGTGATTGAATTCAGGACCTCATGGATGAGAATCCAATGCTTTATCCACTGCACCGCCTCACGGACCACATTTATTATCATAATTACTTTTTACTATATTTATTGGATAGAGACAGCCAGAAACTGAGAGAGTAGGGAGAGGAAGAGAGACAGAGAGACACCTGCAGCCCTGCTTCACCACTTGCAAAGCTTTCCCAATGCATGTGGGGACTGGGGGCTCGAACCCAGGTCTTTGTGCATTGTAACATATGTGCTCAACCCGGTGAGCCACCACCCAGCCCCCACAAAAGCTTTTTCTTATGTTTCCTAGACTTGCATCTCATGTTTTTGTAAGGTAGTGAGTTCTCCACCATTGTGAGTGAAATACGAAAATACGAAGATTACTTTCAGGGATCATTTCTAGAGTGTTTTATGAGAAAATAAGCATTTTTTGACAAGAGAACTAAGAAATTTAAGAGAAAAACCTGCAATCGGCAAAAGAAGTGAGAAATGAAGATTAGTGTAGAAAGGAAATTCACCCAGAGATGTCTTAAAAATCACTTTCCTCTCCCCACAGACACACACACACACACACCCCATCACACCTCAGATATCACTGCAGAGAAGCAGGAAGTCACTCATGTTTATGGAAAAAGAAGAAAGTGTCATGGAGGTAAAAAAAAAAAAAAAAAAGACAGAGTTAGTGAAACAAAACAAAAAACTGGGGCCAGGTAGTGGTACACCCTGTTGAGAGCACATTATAATGCACAAGGACCCAGGTTCAAGCCCCAGGTCCCCACTTGCTGGGGGAAAGTTGTGTGAGTGGTGAAGCAGTGTTGCAGGTGTCTCTCTGTCTCTCTCCCTCTCTATCACCCCTTCCCTCTTGATTTCTGGCTGTTACTATTCAATGAGTAAAGATAATCAAATTTAAGGGGATGCATTGGATCCACACTACGATCATCATCTCTGGCATTATGCTATTCCACTGCATAATACTGTGCCCCAGGATGGTTCCGTAGCCCCCATGTCCACTTGGTCGATTCCAAATTATATTCCTCCATGAGGATAATTTCTGGAACCATCCATTCCACCCTGGTTCCATGGCTGCCAGTTCTTAGCAACATCGCCCCGCCAGATATTCGTTGGGATGCGGCATCATCTAAGTTCATTTCCCACGTCTACGCTCAACCGGACCTGCCAATATACGCGGATATCTTCGCCCACCCTGTCCAACGCTTGACGTCTCGTCACCCAATCTGGTCCCCTACGCCTACACTGAACTTCTCTGTTCCAGTCTCTTGGAAACAGAGTTGGCAGTCAGCTGAGGTCAAGAACAAACACCTCATCACAGACCCCTGCAAGCGTCAACCCGGCTTTGACCTAGCACATTATGACTGGGCCCTCCTCAATCGCTATCGAACAGGCCATGGCCTGTGCGCCGCCGCTATGTTCCATCGCTGGGGAGCCAGAGACGACCCGAACTGCCCCTGCGGCTCCAGACAGACTATGACCCACATAGTCAACGACTGCCACCTCTCCAGATTCAAAGGAGGTCTCGAAACTTGACATCAGGCTCAACCTGATGCTGTTGACTGGCTATGGAAGAAGGGCAAACGCTAGAAGAAGAAGATTGGATCGACCTTCCCGTGGTGCATCCCGTGAGTACCCATTCATTGGGGAAACTGACGATCCTTCCTAGCCGGGCAAATGCTAGAAGAAGAATCAAATTTAAGTAAAAGTAAATTCGAAAAAGAAATAAACTTAGGGGAGAGTGTTATGGTCAATTGGGGCTGGGAAGTATGCAGGAACACAGGTGCAAATTCCTGATCCCCACCTACAAGGGGTAAGTTTCATAAGAAGTGAAGTAGTTGTGCTTAATATGGGCCCCATATCAGATCAATAGTGTTTACAGTTAATGATAGTTATATACTTTTACCGTATTTGGGAAATTCCCTCTGCTCTGATCCAGTTTTCTAGTCTTATTTCCAACTCTGACACCATCTTCCCAGATAATTCCTTTAGCCCATGTGCATGTTAGCTCTCAGGCTCAAGCAAGAAACAGTAAAGTCATGGGCCCCTTGGCAGATACCTAAAATAGCTTTGTCCAAAATATAGACCTCAAATCCCATCTGTTCTATTCTTACCTATAGGTTCCCGATGGTTAAACCATCTGTTCTGCTTTTAGCCACCAAGTTGCAGATGGTACCATGATGCCAACCTGACATCTCTGGGCAGACGACCTTACCAGTGTGTCCTGAAGCCCCACGTCCCCAGATCCCTGCCCCACTACGGAAAAAGAAAGACAGGCTTGGAGTGTGTATCAACCTGCCAGCATCCATGTCCAGTGCAGAAGCAATTACAGAAGCCAGACCTTCCACTTTCTGCACCCACAATAATCCTGCCTTCATACTCCAGAGGATGAAGAATAGGGAAGCCTCCAATGGAGGGGATGGGATGCGGAACTCTGGTGATGGGAACTGTGTGGAATTGTATCCCTTTTATCCAACGGACTTGTTGATCACTAAGCACACATAGTACTTACTAAGTGCAAGAACCCACACAAAGATCCCAGTTCAAGCCCCCGGCTCCCCCCCCAACCTGCACAGGGGAAGCTTCACAAGCGGTAAAGCAGGTCTACAAGTGCCTCTCTGCCTCTCTCCCTCGATGTCACCCCTTCTCTCTCAATTTCTCTCTGTACTATCCAGTCAAATGGAAAAGCCATTTGATTTGAAAAATCAAACGGAAAATGGCCACCAGGAGCAGTGTGTTCACAGTGGCAACACCAAGACCCATCGATAACCCTGGAGGCAAAAAAAAAAAAAATTAGCTCTACAAATGTTTATCTCCTTCTCTCCTCTCAATTTCTGTCTTTATCCAATATACATGCATATAGTATCTATGTTTATATAGATGTATATACAAATATATGATAATATACATGTATATGTACTTTGAAAGAGTAGTATGGTCAATTAAAAAAAACAATTTTAAGAATATTATTTCAATATAAACAAAACTTTAAAGCATTCTTGTCCATTCATTTTTTTTTTTCAGATACCACTTGATCCATGTGGGAAAGGACACAAAAGAGGTGTTTACGAACTGGTCACCAGTCTCCCCTCAAAGGTGCCATGACTTGGTTGAAGGCTTTGAAAGTCGCAGGAAATTCAGAGATAGCTGTAAAATCCTAGTCTGAGGGGGCTGAGGTGTAGCTAACCTGGTAAAGGGCATAGTTGGTCATGTGCAAGGACCCCGGTTGCAGCCCCTGGGCACCTCATGCATGGAGAAAAAACTTGGGGGAAGCTTCACACGCAGTTGAGGGCTGTTGTGGGATCTCTGCTCAACCCTTCTCTGTGTCTTACCCTCTGTCTGAAGGCAATATATCAGGATAGCTATGGCTTGTTAGAGGTAAAGGGTGAGGTGAACTGAAAGTCCAAAGGTTTGTCTAATGACAGACGTGAGGTGCTAGCAAGGTTCTCTTAGGTTGAAGCCGCATGTAACTAATCCAGGGGACCACCCCCCATCCCTGCAGGGAACAGATCCAGACTTTGGAGTGAAGATGGAAAAGTGCCAGGAGTGAAGAAGGAAAGGAGATATGACTGAGTCAGACAACACATTTTTTTTTTTTTTGGAAGGAACACATATCTTGGGAGTTTGTGAGGTGAGAGATAACAAAGCCCCAGATGCTGTTGGACTGTACAACCTAGCTGTCCTAGCTCGCAGGTAATACTTTGTATTATAGGAGCTTTCGGCTGCAGCTTAAGTGTAAGGCCAAATACTGCTGAGAAAGGCTTTCCCTTTATTATTTTTTCCCCCTCCATTTACCTTCACTAAACAAAAGATGGATTTGTCTACTCAAAAGAAAAGCTTGTAGCCAACAAGGTCTGTTGTCTATAGGCGAGGCTGAGTACTTTGAGGAATTTGCACACAGAAGACAAAATAAGCAGCGGCAGCAACAACAACAAATAGTCGGAGGTGAGCAGTTTCATCTCGCCTTCTCTTTCTGCAGGCATGGGCTAGCAAGAGGCATCACTGCTGACTGCTGGCTCTCCCCAGAAAATAGGTTGTCCAGAGGACCTGACTGGCATGCCTGCCTGTGTCTGCATACTTTCAATTACAGTCCTTTCCAAAAAGACAGACCTGCAACCAGGATGCCAGAGCAAATGTACTACCAGCCCAGTCTGCTCCCAGTAAGGAAGCATTCTTATTATTTTAGATGAAAAGGGTTTCTTTATTAATAGGTTTATATTATTTCTAAAATACACTTTCATTATCTTTATTTATTGGATGGAGACAGTCAGAAATCAAGAGGGAAGGGGGAGATAGAGAAGGGGGAGACAAGAGAGATACCTACAGACCTGCTTCACCACTCATGAAGCTTTTCCCCTGCAGGTGGGGACCTGGGACTGGAACCATGGTCCCCCGAACCTGGGTCCTTGCATTTTTATTTTTTACTTATAAAAAGGAAACATTGACAAAACCATAGGATAAGAGGGGTACAGCTCCACACAGTTCCCACCACCAGAACTCTGTATCCCCTCCACTCCCCTGATAGCTTTCCTATTCTCTTTCCCTCTGGGAGCATGGACCCAGGGTCATTGTGGGATGCAGAAGGTGGAAGGTCTGGCTTCTGTAATTGCTTCCCCGCTGAACATGGGTGTTGACAGGTGGATCCATACTCCCAGCCTGTCTCTCTCCTTACCTAGTAGGGTGGGGCTCTTATGTTTGAAAATTCCAAAGGGTGGAATCTAGACTAAGGAACCTACAAGGTCCTCCTTGTCCTCCTTCTTCTTTCTTTTTCCTCCTTCTTCTCCTTCTCCTCCTCTTCCTTCTTCTTCTTCTCCTTCCTTCTTCCTTCTTCTTCTTCTTCCTTCTCCTCCTTCTTCTCCTCCTTCTACTTCTCCTTCCTTCTCCTCCTTCTTCTTCTCCTTCTCCTCCTTCTCCTTCCTTCTTCTTCCTTCTCCTCCTCCTCCTCTTTCTTCTTCTTCTCCTTCTCCTCTCCCTCCTCCTCCTCCTCCTCTTTCTTCTTCTTCTCCTTCTCCTCTCCCTCCTCCTCCTTCTTCTTCCTTCTCCTCCTCCTCCTCCTTCTTCTTCTCCTCCTCCTCCTTCTCCTTCTCCTCCTTCTTCTTCCTACAACAGTTGTAATTATTTATGCTCATCAGCACCAATGATATTACTGGGACTTGCTGTCTGTATGACAAATCCCACTGTTCTTCATGGTCATTTCTTCCCTCTTTTATTTGGTAAGACAAAGAAATTGGTAAGGAAGTAGGTAAAAGAAAGAGAGGGCAGGTGAAATAGAGACACCTGCAGCACTTCTTAATGAAGCCTCCCACCCTGCAAGTGTGAAACAAGAGCTTGAGCCCAGAGCCTGGAACCTTGAGCATGATAAGGAGAGATTTTTTTTCTATTGCCACCAGTGTTATCTCTGGGGCTTGATGCTAGCATTATGAATCCACCAATCTCATTTTTTTTTGCTTTTCTTTCTTTTTATAATTTTTATTTATAAAATGGAAGTACTGACAAGACTATAGGATAAGGGTTCCAGATGCTACCATGATGCCAACCTGACTTCCCTGGGCAGTCTGTGTCCTGGAGCCCTGCTTCCCCAGAGCCCTGCCCCACTACGGAAAGAGACAGGCTGGGGGTGTGGACCAACCTGCCAACGCCCATATTCAGCAGAGAATCAATTACAGAAGCCAGACCTTCCACCTTCTGCACCCTACAATGATCTTGGGCCCATACTCCCAGAGGGATAAAGAATAGGGAAGCCATCAAGGGATGGGATGGGATACAGAGTTCTGGGGATGGGAATTGTGTGGAATTGTATCCCTGGTGGCGTTACTTTTTCTTTCTTTTTTTTTTTTCCTTTTTAAAAATTTTTATTTTGTAGTTATTACTGTTGTTGTTATTTATGTTGTCATTGTTGGATAAGATAGAAATGCAGAGAGAAGGGGAAGACAGAGAGGGGGAGAGAAAGACAGACACCTGCAGACCTGTGTCACCACCTGTGAAGCGACTCCCCTGCAGGTGGGAGCCGGGGGCTCGAACCGGGATCCTCACGCTGGTCCTTGAGCCTTGCGCCACGTGCGCTTAACCCGCTGCACCACCGCCCAACTCCCTCTTTTTTTTTTTTCTTTCTTTGCCTCCAGGGTTATTGCTAAAGCTTGGTGCCTGCACCACGAATACACTGCTCCTGGAGGCTAATTGTTCTGCATTTTTGTTACCCTTGTTGTTTTATCATTGTTGTGGTTATTATTATTGTTGTTATCTATGTCATTATTGTTGGATAGGACAGAGAGAGGAGAGAAGATAGAGAGAGGAGAGAAAGATAGACACCTGCAGACCTGCTTCACCTGCAGGTGGGGAGCCAGGGGGTCGAACCGGGATCCTTACACCCATCCTTGCACTTCACGCCATACGCGCTTAACCTGCTGCACTAACGCCAGGCCCCTTCTTTCTATTTTTGTTGGACAGGACAGAGAGAAATTGAGAGGGGTGGAGGAGACAGAGAAGGAGAGAGACAGAGAGACACCTGCAGCCCTGCTTCACTGCCTCATGAAACATTCCACCACCACCACCACCACCACCACCACCACCCTTCACCACTGCAGGTGGGGATTAGGTGCTGAACCTGGGTCCTTGTGCATGGCGATCTGTGTGCTTAACACCATGGTGCACCACTGCCAGCCTGGGAAGAAGTTTCGTACTAGGTCATGAGGATTGGTTTTGATGACAAGACTCTCCCAGATTTATTTTTATTGCTTTAAAGAAAAACTGAGGGGGCAGGAGGTGGAGCATATGGGTAAGTGCACACATTACAGTGTACAAAGACAGGAGTTCAAGCTCCTGGTCCCCACCTACAAGGGAACATCTTCAGGAGTAATGAAACAGGGCTGCAGTTGTCTCTCTTCCTCTCTATGGCTCTATCCCCATTCAATTTTTCTTTCTCTATCCAATAACAAATAAACAATTAAAGAAAAGAAAGGCACAACACATTTAAAAAAAAGAAAAATTGAGGCAACACTGAGTCACAATACTATATGATTCAAAGGCTTTACTTTTTTCTTGGTTGGCCTGATTTTTAATTACGCAGCATAGAATACTGGCTAAAGCCAGTGTTTTGTGACACATATTCATTCTATGACTTTTATTTCCTTACTAGCTCATCTATATGCTTACTGTCATGTGATATGTTATACATTGTAAAACATTTAGAATAATGAAAATCACAAGTTATATTTTTAGAAAAATACAGTTAAATCATATACATGATCTATATATTAGTTGTATGAAATTGATCCTGTTCTTACTAAAGATGTTGTTATTATTTCTGGTGCTGTATTCCATAAAAGTAAAAAAGATCCCAACGACAGATGAGTGGCTGAGAAAGCTGTGGTATATATACACAATGGAATACTATGCAGCTATTAAGAACAATGAGCCCACCTTCTCTGACCCATCTTAGATGGAGTTAGAAGGAATTATGTTAAGTGAATTAAGTCAGAAAGATAAAGATGAGTATGGGATGATCCCACTCATAAACAGAAAGGAAAATTAAAATCAGGATTTGAGTAAATTTGGAGTAGGCACCAAAGTAAAAACCCTGGGAGGAGGGTGAGGGTGGATGTTCGGCTTCATGGAGTGGGGGTGGGGGGATAGGACACAGTCTCTTAGTGGTGGGAATGGTGTTTATGGACACTCCTATTAACTTGTAGTCATACAAACCACTATTCAATTAATATGAGAGGGGAAAATTGATTGAATGTCTCAAATATTTTAAAGCACAGACTGAGTCTTTTTAATACATAGGCTGAATCTCGGGTATGTTGACTCTCTTAAAAGCTTAGACCAGGGAGAAAAGAAGCAAACAGTGGCACAGTTATATACAAATAATGTCAAATGACATAAATTATGGTGATGTTGTGTATGATACAGCAAATCTTAACAAAGGGATATTTCAAAGTTAACCCAATTGCCAAATAATGTGATTATAGCAATAACTATCTATTGTCTTCTTAAGCCTAAGACAGCAGGCACCTCCCAGCTCCTCTATTTTCCCCAGTCCTGGAACCTCTAGGCTGGGGCTCACTTTCCTGCATGCTTCTCTCAATTCATACCAAGTGACATTGCATCTTCCAATCCCAACCTAATCAATGCAATGAGTACCACCTCATCATGCTTCACCTCAGACTGTGTCCAGAGACGTCCGATGTGGAGTGTCAACCCTTCACCCTCATTATTCGGTGAGACCTTTCCATTCACAGGATTCTCTAATTCCATTCCAGGAGGTTCACTTCCTAGCAAAGTCCCCAAACCTAGATATAGACCACGTCCCATGAGATAGAGCATATATTCACATGTATCCATAAATTGGGGGCCAAATAAATACCTGAAAGCAAAAATATACAATAGTCTGCAGTGAGTCAGTATAAAGTTCATGATGAAATAGTGTCTAATTAGACTTAGATACCCTCCTCACCTACTTCCTATTCCAGTTCTCTCACTCACTCCAAAGATAATCTTATCAAAGTAAGGACTGCAAAAGCCAAATAAGGGCAAGAGACTGGCATACTTTAATGATGACTCTTTAGTCACTATCAGGCCACCCCATCAGCTGGGGCCCTAATTGGGGAGTCCTGATATTCCCAAACAGATATGATGGGCCTAGACCTTGAGTAAATTCCTCTCTCCATTGTTACTGGTTGTTTCTATCAGGAACAACACAATAGACCCCTTTGTGGGCCCCCATAGGACCTTGCCCTCAGCTTGGATCAATAATGCTAGAGTGTACCATCCTCAGAAGGGAGGATAGACAACAAACTCTATGCTATACCTGAGGAAGATGGGTCTTGATACTGGGGCAGCTTGGAATATTCCTACTCATGACCACAGAATGTGAGCTCAGATCCACAGTGATGCAGAGGTCACAGGCTCCTAAGCTGAATATGGGCCCCAAATCACATCAAACTGATTGGTTTTACAGTCAACAATATTTATACCCCTTTTCCCATATTAGGACATTACTCTCTTTCCTGATACAGCTTTCTGGTCCTTTTTCCAGCCATGACATCATCTCCCCAGACAATAAATAACTTGGATCCACCTGCATATCAGATTTCAGGCTCAGGGTAAAAAAAGAAAAAGAAACAAAAAAACTAGTATAACAACAGGTCCTTTGAAATATAACTAAAATATGCCAGCTAGCTATCTACAAAATGGAGAACCCCTCTCCCCCAACAATTCTTCTGCACTATTCCAGCCTTTAGGTCCATGATTGGTCAACACTTTTTGGCTTTGTATGTTAACTCTCTTTAAAACCACCAGGTTCCAGATGCCAGCATGATGCCAACCAGACTTCCCTGGACAGAGAACCCCAACAACGTGTCTGGAGTTCCGATTCCCCAGAGCCCTTCCCCACCAGGAAAAGAGAGAGGCAGGCTGGGAGTATGGATCAACCTGTCAATCCCCGTGTTCAGTGGGGAAGCAATTACAGAAGCCAGACCTTCCACCTTCTGCATTCCACAGTGATCTGTGGTCCACACTCCCAGAGGGTTAAAGAATAGGAAAGCTATCAGGGGAGGGGATGGGATACAGAGTTCCAGTGGTGGGAATTGTTTTGAGTTGTACCCCTCTTATCCTATGGTTTAGTCACTGTTTCCTTTTTATTGAAATTTTTTTTTAAAAAATTTTGAAAAGTAAAAAAAAAGAAAGAGTTATAAAACTATGTAAATACATCTATTTTTTCCCCATAGGAAACTACTATCTGAAAGATGTCATACAACTTTCATAACTCCCCTCATACCTTTCAACATATACATAATTATAATAAAGATTACTAATAACTTATTAAAAGTCATGAATCACTTCAAAGTGAGTACAGACTGTACATACCCATTGCAAATCACCTGTAAGCTACACAGGTAGAGTCTATCTATGGAGATACAGGTATATCTATTCCCAGCAATATTCCTTTTTATGATTTTTTTCTATTTCATACTTGATAGACCTATACATTGTTTTCATTTTGTTGTTGTTGTTGTTTCAATACTGCATTGAATAATTTCTCACACAACTTATTGTTCACATGGGCAAATTCCATGATCACATACACACAGAGTAGGAAGTGATGTGCAATGAGTCATGTTCAAATTTAATACTGCCAGGTAATTTCCAAATAGGTTGATGAACTCCCAGTACTTACAAATAGTAAGTACTTATACCACCAGTACTTCCAAATACACAAGTGTGTGTGTGTACATATAAAAAGAGGAAGGAGAAGAGGAAGAAGAAAGAGAGGAAGAAGAAGGAGGAGGAGGAGAAAGAGGAGGAGGAGAAAGAAACAAGTAAGATGTAAGTCTTATGCGCACCAATCAGGAAGGAACAACACTTCCAATCTAGTGATCATATACTGTTTATTATTCATAAGGGGAACACCTCTAGTTGCAAAGATGGTAAACACATGTGTTTTAATCAAATGAAAGGGGTTTTATTTTTTTTATATAAAGGAATATGTAGTGTTAAAGAGTTTGTTTTAAAACTAAAATACAGTTTTTGCTATAGTCATATTAGTTCCATCTAATTTTGGATTTTATGACCATCATAATCCGGAAAATAATATTTTATAAGGCATATGAGTGCAATGTGTTATATATAGTATGCTGAATGTGATATGATATAGCATGATGGACGTGGAAAAGCCTGTGGTGAGACCACCCTGCAGTCACAGACTTAATCACATCTGTTATGGATCTGTTAGCTAGATGGGGTAAAAAGGTCCTTCCCTCCTTCCTTCACTCTTTCTCTCCTTCCCCATCACCCTCCCTCTCTTCTATCCTTTCATAGTTCTTCCTCTCTCCCTCACAGTGTCTTTTCTCTTTCTAGCAAATGATCAGGAAGGGCTGTTTCTGTAAAGTCATTATCCCATATAACGACACCCTCCCCTTCAGGTTTGAGTTGTTCTGTCATAGGACTGCTTCTTGAAGGTAAAATCATGTTAAAAGCAATAAAGAGAGTTAGGATTCTAGATGTCCAAACTAACATTGTTATAGGTGAGGCAATCAGATTTCGAAGCATGTAGTTGTGTTTGCTGCTACTATCCTAAATTGCTGCTTTATAAAAAGCACTCTTGCCACTAAATAATTTATTCATATTTTAATGTTGTTGTCTCTGCAACACATTCATCATAACAGATTTGTTTTTTTGCCAATGTGTGTTGGAATATTTCCAACAAGAACTGTTTGTAAAAATATGACCTTCCTCGATTTTGTCTTCCCAGTGAGATGATGTGAAGAGAGGGACTCAAATAATCTAAATAATGTTTAACACCTTTAACATCTGTTGGGAAGCAAAAATGAAGACTAATGTTCTCCAAGATAGCTCATTCAATGTTTATCTTGATGACTAGAAAACAAGTCTCGGAACAACCACTGAACTGAATTACAATAAAATATACGTTTTTCAGAGAGGGGAGCACAAAATCAGTTTTCATTTGGCATGCTAAGGATGCTATATCTGAACAGAATGTTACATATTCATTTCATTCATCATTTAAAGGCAGATAATCAGGAAGTCATTACGTGGCCAGCATTGGGCAGCTATTCGATTACAGCATAATTGAGCACTCTGTAATTCAGCCAGAGCTGACGGGGTGAGAATACATAATAGTCAGCTGGGGGATTTGATTGGGGGACAAACAGCAGTTGCTGGTCAGAAGAGGATGTGAGGAGAACAGCAAAAGTTAAGGATGTGTTGATTTACGTTCTTCCTTCCTCTTGTTTTTGTTATTGATGGGTTCGGTTGTGTTTGCAAACCAGCGATATGTAAGAGCTAGAAGCTTCAAATGGAGTATTGTCCTTCATAGTCTTAGAAGATCAAGGCGGGCATTCCCGGGAACCTTGGTGACCTTCTTCTATGCCCCAGCTTGATCCAAGGTCCTGTGATAGATGTGGTAGATGCCCTCATGACGCTGACTTCGTCCTGGGCTTGGTCAGGTGGGAGGCAGTAGCTGGATGTCAGAAGGCAGAGCGGCTGGAAGAGCACAGCATGCCCTGAGCATCCAGGCACAGGACAGACACCCTCTACTTGGTTGTGGTTGGTGAGGGCAAGGCATGATCACATCAGTGGAAGAGACCTTGTTACCCTGTTGCTTCCTTTAGGATGAGGAAGCATAGTCAGCACACCTCACTCCCCAGAGAAGTGTCAACGCATGCAGGCACGGCCCTCTGCACATTCCAACTTCTGCCTGCTTCTCACATCTATGATCAAGTTTGCACCCAAAAGACATCTCTGAGACCACCACAGAGATCTTTATCAGACTCAGCACTGCTGATTCACGTACATGCTGGAAGCAGAGAGACAATACGTCTGGTAGAGTGCATGTTTTTCCATGTATGAGGAACCAGGTTTGAGCCCCAGATCCACAAGGGAGTACCACAACATAGGGGACAGGGTAGCCCATGGGTGGTGGAGTGGTGCTGCGATGTCTCTCTTCTCTCCGTCTCTCCCTCTCTCCCTCTCCTATCAGAAGTAAAATGAATGAAAATGGAGTCATACATGGACAGGCCTCCTCAACGTTAGATATGCATTTTATACTTATCAGAAGACTTGCAATTTTAATCATTCAATTATTCATATCTTTGTTGAATGTATTGCTGAATTCATGATCTTAAGAGAAAGGGAGGAGTTTTTCCTTATTTATATCTGTATCCAATCCCAAAGGCAAGCCTGACAAAGCCCCTCAAACCAAGTGAATTATAACAACAGAACTGCATTCCCTCACGGCTCTGGAAGTCTGAATGCAGGTGTTGGCAGAACTGAGGTGGAAGGTGTCAGATCCCTGCCCCCACCAACCTCTGGGGAGCACACCACCCTCGGTGCTGTCACCCTTCATTCCAATCTCCTCT
The DNA here is from genome assembly GCF_950295315.1 of Erinaceus europaeus. Classification (NCBI taxonomy): domain Eukaryota; kingdom Metazoa; phylum Chordata; class Mammalia; order Eulipotyphla; family Erinaceidae; genus Erinaceus; species Erinaceus europaeus. The sequence goes on along the minus strand of NC_080170.1, from coordinate 3,928,347 downwards.
GCCACACTGCATGGGGTTCTGCCTGGCACATTGCACTGGCTCCACATGCCAGCTCCACACAGCCTCTTCTTAATTCCATCTGCACAGCTGTGTTTCCAGTAAGCCTACATCTTACAGTACTGAAAGCTAGGACCTCAGTCTTCTCATGACACCATTTTCTGGACTACCGGGCACAGGGTTATTTAACATCATGACACTCAACTCTCAGTGCTTTTGGATTTCTGGTAAAAGTATCACTGCCAGCCCCTGAGCACCTTGGCCAAAGAGCATCCGAGACTCAGGAAATACACGAGGAGGAGGATGAAAAGAAACTAAATGCCGGCATCACAGGAACAGAACCAGCCAAGGTATGTCCCAAATATTTTGATAGCTTGTGTCTTGATTTGCATTTGATTCTAGGAACATTTCAATTTTTTTTTTCTTGAGCTCCTCTTTGAGCTAATAATTGTTCAGTAATGTGTTATTGAGTTTCCAAATTTTGGGACTTTATTAATTTTCTGTTTGTTGTTAATTGTTAGTTTAATTCCACTGTAGTCTGAGAGGATGCTTGGGATTATTTCAGTGCTCTGGAAATTGTTGGTACTGTCTTTGTGGATGAAGATGTTGTGATCTGTCCTTGAGAATGTTCTGTGTGGATTTGATGGTCCTTTTGGGCATAACCAGACCACCCCATCATTTGGGGCCCTAGTCAAGGAATCCTTGGATTCCCATATAGATAGGATGGGTCTAGACTCTAAAAGATCTCTCTCTCCACCATCGTTGATCATCTCCACCAGGAACAACATCATAAACCCTCTAGTGGGCCTCTAGAGGACCTTGCCCTGAATGTAGAACAACAGTAGTAGAAACTGTTCCACTTTCCAAAGGAAGGCTTTGTCAACTGACTCTGCCACTCAAGGGAGACTGGTCCTGAAATGGGTGCAGCCTAGAATATTCCTAGCTATTACCATGGAATTTGAGTTCAGACTGGTGGGGAAGCAAAGGTTGCACAGGCTCCTGTGCTAAATAGAAATAAACATGGGCCTTTGGTCAGATCAAACAGTTAACACTGTTTATATACTTTTCCCACATTTGGGAGCTACTCTCTTCCATGATCCAGCTTTCTAGCCCTGTTTCCAACTCTAACTCCATCTTCCTAGACAACACTTTCAGCCCACCTGCATGCTAGCTGTCAGGCTCAGGAAAAAATTAGTAAAGTCATAGGCCCCTTGGAATACACCTGAAATAGGCCTACTAGCTTTTTTCAAGATGAATACCCAAAATAGAATCTTCTATATCCTTGCCTTTAGCTTCCTGGTTATTTAACCATTTTCTATGCTTTATATTTTAATACTTTTCAGCCACCAAGTTTCAGATGCTATCATGATGTCAATCTGAATTCCCTGGGCAGACCAATGAGTCACCAGTAAGACCTGGAACCTTACTTCTGCAGATACCTGCCCCACTAGGAAAATATAGAACAGGTTGGGGTATGGATTGACTTGTCAGTGATCCTGTCCAGCAGAGAAGCAATTAGAGAATCCAAACCTTCTACCTTCTGTACCCCCATAAAGATCTTTGGTCCACACTCTGGAAGGGATAGAGAATAGGGAAGCTTCCAGTGGAGGGGATGGGATATGAAACTCTGGTGGTGGTAATGGAGTGGAATTGTACACCTCTTATTCCACCACATTTTTCTCCATCACTATTAAATAAAATAATATTAATTAAAAAAGGAAAGGTTGGGCTATAACACAGTAGTTCACACAACACATATTGATGCCTAAAGCACCAGTGGTCCCAGGTTAAATCCTTAATAGCACCCTAAGTCGGAGTTGAGCAGCTGAGCAGTGATTTGGCAAAAATAAGTAGAAAGAAAATAATCTGACATTAAAAACAAGTAATAGGCTTTTTTTTCTTGTTGTTTTTAAGTAAGGCTAGGTGGTGATGCATCTGGTTTTGTGCACATGTTGTGATGTGCAAGGACTGTGGATCAAGTCCTAAGTCCCCACCTGCAGGTTGAAAGCTTCACAAGTGGTAAAACAGGATGCAGGTATTTCTCTTTCTATCTCCCCTCTAGTTTCACTTCCCTATTGATTTCTCACTGTTTCTATCTAATAAATAAATAAAGATAGTCAAAGAAGAAGAAGGAGGAGGAGGAGGAGTGGGAAGGGGGAGGAGGATGAATGGGAAGGGGGAGGAGGAGAAGGAGAAGACCTAGTCAGGGGCATCCTGGTAAAGTCTCCACTAAGCAAGAGACCCTCCTCCTTTTATTTAAGGCATTTCTTTTCTTCTCATTGATACTATAGTGTGTACTTTTACACTCAAATATCGATAGATCCTAGCTGAAGGTGGTCATGTGAGGGAATTCTGAGGAAGCTTCCTCCCATAAAGCACAGCTCCTGAGCCTTCAGCCTGCATAAAGTAGTTTATTCTGAAAGAAACTAAATACTTGCCAAGACACTTACACAACAGACTAGTGAGAAGAGACCCACATCTGAGCAGCCACTGAAGCTGAGATAAACCTCAAGCCAGGGTCAGCAGGGTGCTTAGAGCTGAGAACTTCTTTGCTGTGTAGGTAAAGGCTTGAACCCCAGGCATCCCCAAACTCTATGACCTGTGTCTGGAAGATGAGACTTTCAGACACCTAGCTTTGAAAACCAGAAGGACTCTTGTCCAAGTGGCCTACAAGACTGTCTGGAGCTGACAGAGAACTTCTGAGCACACATCTGGGGACCCACTGCAGTGCTTTCCAGGAAAGGAGGCTGGAAAGTACTATCTGATCCCCCCCCCCACACACACACACACACACACTCTCTCTCCCTGTGTTGGGAAGACTCTTTTTTTTTGTTAAACTCAAGTATCAATATAAATGGAGACACATGCTCTTTCCAGCTCTACTTTATGGGAAAGAAGAAGTTGAGCTTGGACGATTTTTAAGGTCTTAGCAAAGTGTGAAACCATACAGGGATGTTGTGGATGTCAAGAAGACAGACTCTCTGAGACACAGTCAAGAACTGCCTGGTCACAACCCCTACATCCATTGGACATTGAGATGTAAGTTTCAAGCAAGAAGCAAAGACAATCAATAGCAAATTCCCAAGTGAGGTATTAAATAAAAATGAATATTTCTCAAAGACAATCTGAATCCCTGAGAATGTCAATTCTGATCAGAGGCACAAAGGAATGACTGTCATGCCAACATTCACTGGGAGATGCTTAAATTTGACTACTGGATCTCACTCTCAGGCAGAATTTGAAAAAACAAGATCAGAAGAGAAAACACAAGTAGAACCTGAACTGGAGTTGGCATATTGCACCAAAGTAAAAGACTCTGGGGTGGGTGGATGGGAGGGGAGAACACAGGTCCAAGAAGGATGACAGAGGACCTAGTGGGGGTTGTATTTTATATGGAAAACTGAGAAATGTCATACATGTACAAACTACTGTATTTACTGTTGAATGTAAAACATTAATTCCCCAATAAAGAACTTAAAAAAACAGTGACTACTCCAGGAAACTTGGTATGCACCTTTCATGCCTGGAGTCTGTGGAGGAATCTGCACCTGGGAAATCTGAAGTTTAAGAAGTGGCCATGACTGCTACTGAATGATTTATGGAAGAAGTGATGTCATAGGACTGTAGGTCCTCCCAGTGTGTGAGGACTTGTGTGCTCTGTCCTGAAGACTAGGCAGATTCATATATGTGAGAATCTATAGTTCTTAGTCCTGCCCAAAAGACTATCTTGAGGGGCAAGTGGCTCACCTAGTTAAGCCACATATTCACATACACAAGAATCCAGCTCCCCAACTGCAGGGGGCAAGCAGGTACTGCAGGTGCCTCACTTTTTACTTTCCCTCTCTATCTTTCCTTTCCTCATCTCAATTCTCCTCTGCCCTACTGAACAAATAAAAGACAAAATGACTGCAGGGAGCATAGATTCATTATGCAGACATTGAGCCCCAGTAATAACCCTGGTGGAAATGCAATAATAAATTAAAAATTAGAAGTAAAGTCAACATAGGATTGAACATTTTTTTTCTGTGAGCACCATGTCTTCAATTAATTTTACTTAACTTTTTCTACTTGTCATTAAATCATAGTGGATATTGTGGACTATAAATTGGTCAAGTATCTTATATAATTTTTAGAAACAGAAACAGAAAGAACAGGGGTAAGTGATCGGGAAGAGGGCTTATTTCTAGTTAGCATCCATCAGTAATGTTTACTTAGAGAATAAGGGTGCTGACTGCACAAATGTACAAAATCTGTGCACTTTGCAAAGCATTCAGCTTAGATAGTTGACAGGAAAGTTTAAAATCTGTCTGTATGTTTATGTTTTCACTAGATCACTCCATAATCAAAAATGCTAAATCTATAACAATTCTTTACCTTTGAATGTATATATTTATGATGGGCATTATCTTAAAGAAATGCCTTAGTCATTTGACTTTTTGCTTAAAGTTTTTAAAATGATTAAAGCATGTATATTTTATAGTTAGACATTATTTTCCCTGAATTAGAGTGAATGAATTAAATAATGTATTTTTATGAATGCATACTGGCTGTAGGTCAAGGGCACATTGAATTTTAGTGTCACAGTCAATGCCGAGAAAATAGCACCTGAAAACATCTAGAATGCATTTAGTCTGATTGATGCGGTAGTAAGTCAAATCTACCAAAGACCATGAGCAAAGTTTAACACTAAATTATTATTCTGGAAAACGAAAGTTACTGTATTACTCCCATAGTGAGATGTGAAGTCCTGGAGCCCCACTACCTCAAACTGTGACCTTACTAGGAAATAGAATTTTACACCTTAAAATTGCATGGTTGATGAAGAGAATGCACCAGATGCAATGCATGTAGATATCAGCACAGTCTGTTAATGACAGTGAAAACTGTGGCATCAGAGCCAAGAAAGGACTTTACAGAGATCAATGCGATAGTGAAACTTTCCTGCATCTTGCCAGAGGGCTTTATGCCTAATAATGGCATATGAACCACTCTCCCAATGAGCACCTGGTGGAAAGCTGATCAAATTCAGATCATTTGCAGAAGTATAGGAAGCAAACACTATGTTGGGTGGCAGTATTGGAGTTTACATTCATGTCAGCAGGATGGAATAAGAAATTGGTACTAGACTCACTGTGAAGTTTTCATAGACAAGGAGAAGGCATCTACAGCCATATGATCCTGAACTTACCCAATCCCACTTGACAAGGAAAAGTGCAAGAGATAAGAAATTAATTCTCCATAGATGCAATCAAATGAAAGATAGCTATCATATGGGTCTCATTGAGTCTGGTTTCCTAGTAAGAAAGGGAAAGTCAGATAAAGACATGTGCACTTTCTTGTAGGAAGGGAGAATGCAAAGTGAAGTGGCACCTACTTAGGGGATGGTTCCTCTGGTTGGACCATGCAGTCTCCAGTTAAGAAGTCTCCAGTTAAGAAACAGCAAGGATTGAAAACAAAGATTAGCAGTCAGAAAGGATAATAAAGCATTCTCCCCTAAAACCATCAGAGACAGCATATCCCTAGTGACAGTATCCTTTCAGAATTCTAGTGTCTCAAAGTGTGAAAAAAAACAAATTTCCATCATTGTGTCACCCAATCAAGACTAGAAAACACAACATACACATCCTGTGAATTCAAAGATGTTGGAGAAAAGGAAAAAAAAAGAAGCAACTCTCCATGACAAAACACACACAATCAGAAAAGCAAATGTGGAAGTTATTGGAATCCCTGAAGAAGAAGAAAAAGAAAGTGAAGAAACCATGTTCAAAGAAATTTAGCAGAAACTTTCCTGCATTTGGCCAACATTGAAAATATAGATGTCCAGGAAATTGAGCTAGCACTCAATATCCAGAATCCAAAACAGCCTACACTAAGAGACATCATAATAAAACTTTCCAAAAGCAAGGACAAAGAAAATTATTGCATACTGCTAGAGAAAAAAAAAAAAAGAAACTGATATACAGTGATGGGTCCATCAGGCTTTCATCATATAAGGGAGGAGTAAAATGACTTACCTAAAGATATAAGAATATAAGAATTCCCAGCCATGAATATTCTACCCTGCAAATTTTTTTCTTCAACTATGAGGTAAAAGTAAAGGTTTTCTCAAAAATACAGAAGCTAAAGGAAATTGTCACCATTAGTCCTGTTTTGCAAGAATTACTGAAAGAAGTCCCACATGAAGAGAAGAAGCAAAGGGATTAATACTCTAAGTGAGGTGATCAATGGTACACAAGATCCAGGAACACAAAAAACAGCAACATGAAACAACAAAAAGATAGAAAAAGGTGGTGGTGGGAGATAGGCTGAGTAGTACAACCAAATGTTGATGAATTATGATCAGCTTTAAAAAGTCTACCCAAGATTTGGTAAGTTAGACATAATACTCAGGAAGACCAAAGAAAAAAGTACAGAGCAGAGTTCCTTAGGAAATCCTTTGAAAGTAACGTCATCAGAAATGGGGAAATAATAAAGGAGACTCTGAAAGAAAACACTATCTCCAGGCAGTCAGAGAGCTGAAAGCTGAAATAGCTGAGTTAAGAGCACAACTAATTGAACAAGCCCATACAGTTTCAGAACAGGGTAAGAAAACAGTTGAACTATAGAAAGAAAAAAAGAAAAGAAAAAGGGGGCAGAGGAAGAAAAGAATAAGTGAGACAGAGAACAGCAAGATCAAGGGTTAGCTTTAGACATCATAAAAGACAGGACGTTCCAAGAAGCCCAGGGGGTTCCAAATAGAATGAACCCAGACTTAAAGAAACTCAGACACATCATATTTAGACTGAAAAGGAACAAGGATAAAGAATGTCCGTGTTCAGTGGGAAAATAAGTACAGAAGTCAGATCTTCCACCTTCTGCACCCCATATAGAATTTTGGCTCATACCCCTAGAGACATAAAAATTAGGGAAGCTTCCAATGGAGGGAATGGGATATAGAACTCTGGTAGTGGGAACTGCGTGGAGCTGTACCCCCTCTTATCCTACAATCTTGTTAATCATTATTAAATCACTCATTTTTAAAAAAATTATCTACGAGTCGGGTGGTAGCACCGCGGGTTAAGCACATGCGGTGCAAAGTGCAATGACCAGCGGCGTAAGGATCCCGGTTCGATCTCCTGGCTTCCCACCTGCAGGGGAGTCACTTCACAGGCAGTGAAGCATGTCTGCAGGTGTCTTTCTCTCCCCCTCTCTGTCTTCCCCTCCTCTCTCTATTTCTCTCTGTTCTAACAACGACGACACCAATAACAACAACAATAATAACTGCAACAACAATGAAAATCTACAAGGCCAACAAAGGGGAAAATACATAAATAAATAAATGAAATGAAATGAAAAAGCTCTGCATGGCTTAGCATTAGAGAAACACAAATTAAAACTACACTGAGATTCTACCTTACACCTGTGAGAATGACCTAGATCTACCAAACTGAAAAGGGCAAATGTCGGTGAGACTATGAAGAAAAAAGGAGCAATGTCTCCCTATTGTGGGGAACACAAACTGATATAGTCCCTTGGGAAACTGGTGGGAGAGTCCTTAAACAAGTAGCTTAGGACTCAGTAGTATCACCCATAGGCAACTACACAAAGGACATAATAACACTAATTTGAAGGAACTTACACTCCTCTAGATTTATGGCTGCATTACTCACAATAGTCAATGAATGGAAGCAGCCTAAAAGCCCATCAGCACTTGACTGGACAGAGAGGCTATGATATATCTGCTATAGGCTACTACTCTGAGATAAGAACAATAGCAACAAACGGATGGAGCTGGAGGTGATGATGCTTAGCAAAATAAGTAAAAATGTGAAAGACAAGTACTGGATGTTTTCACTCATATATGGAATCTAGAGTGTTGAAATATAGGAATTTCAAAAAAAATTTTTAAAAGTAAATGAAGAGTTTCCAAGACTTTGTGAGAGATATGTAGGTTATCATTGGAAGGGTAGAGAAATCTGGTGGTGGGTGTGGTGAGAAACTATACCCAGTAATCACTATTAGTCACAAATTTTAAAAATGCTTTGGAAAAATAGTAATTAAATCAATAAACAAACACAGTCATTTCTGTACTTTGTGCAGAAGTCTCAGTAAATACATTCAAAGGGTTCCTGAGGATCCGGCTTTGCTTGAGAAGACATTAATATTTGGAGGGAAAGGATCTAACACAAATGTTTGAGAAAGCTTTCTTCTCTGTACTGGGTCATGGACAGCACAATATATAGTCAGCAGAGCACCCTAAGATTCTGCGTGCTGCATGGGCTCTCTCTCTGCTCTGTGCTACCTGGGTACCCCAGGGACAAAACTGCTTATGTGGAGCTTCAGAAAGGGGCCAGGGTTGAGAACTATATGACAAAAAAAAAAATCTCAGAAAGCTATGAAATAACACTTTTCTTGCATTAAAAAATATTTTTATACCTTTTTGCCTTCCCAGTTTAGTTGCTGTAGTCAAAGAAAATATTCTCTGCTTTGTCAAATCACCTTGGATAATTCTATTGCACATAGTAGGACCCTAATGACTCAAAAGACAGTGAGAAAGTGAGACTAGTGCAAGGTGACGATTTGGGGGTCTCACCTGCTTAAATCCTTCTGTAAAAACACCTGCACACTCTCCTATAGAGACCAACTTGGCATTGCTTTTTTTTTTAATCCCCTGTATTTTAATTAGGTCTGATTAATGGTGCAAAGAGCTAAAGGAAAACAGGGTCCTTTTTTGTTAGTATGTGAGGGATTTACATTCTCTATCTGACTCTCTTGAATATCACCAGCAGAATTGGGCCCCAAGCAACATATTCATTTGCAGCCACAATAAATGACTCAGGGGATTGGCATGGGGAAAGAGTCTGTCATCTGAAGATTTGTAGTGATTGGCTACAATAGAAAAATGAATTTCACAAAGCCAAGGAGAGTATGTATAATGAATTCATTGCTTCAGTTAACACACACACACACACACACACACACACACACACACACACACAAAAGCCAAAAGGTTTAGTTCCCTCATATAAAACCAAAATCACTAGCGATGCTCTGCAGAAAACATAGCACTGGGATAACTGAACCCAAGGGTGATCCCTCACACAAAACAGCCTGGGCTGCGGCTCAGGAGGTGACACAGAGAAATTAAAGCTTTGGATTCTCAAGCATGAAGTCCTGAGCTTGATTCCTGGCACAGCAAAATAATTAATTAATTAATTTAAAAAAGCACAGGCTGTCCCATCATTTCACACAGGTTGGTAGAATCTTCAGGACCTCTCCCCACCCCTAACCCCTTGAGGAATCCACTCGCCCAAGGTAACATCTGCTGTCTCTTGAAGGCATGCTTACCCTTGACCCCTGGGCATGGGAGCTTAAAATTGTTCTCAGATCCCCTCCCACCATATCTACCTGACGCTCATAGAGGATTACCATGGAGACGACACACTGAAGGGATGCCCTGGATTCAGTAGAATTATAAGGTGCCAAAAGTCACCTGCTCAGGCAAACTGAACGCTTATTAGGCTATTTTGTTAAGATGGGATGTTTGCAGGTACACCACCACCTGGTCCTCTAAAGTCTATTTCTTAAAGAGGATTCTCTTATTCCTGTTCCACATAGCCCACCCTCCAGAAAAAGCAGGATTTGAGAGTCATAATTAGCTTGCAATGCCTCTATTTTTGACTAGAGCATTGCTCAACTCTAGCTGTTGGTGTTTGTGGGAAATAGAACCTGGGATCTTTCACATGCTAAGTCTCTGGACAAAATCTGCAGGATTGCCATGTTGTAAATCATTTCTTTATTCATTGTAAAGGTCATGTCCTCCCACATATGTGCATTACTTGGTTATTTTTAAATCACAGGGATAGCAGAGATCATATGTAATAGTTTGTGATGATTAAGCTAATGACTATCTGGTCCAACTACCATATATGCTCACTTTGACCTAAGGGTTAACCAACTATCACTTGATTTATATATATTATTAGTCACATGCTTAGATCTGGTATATAATGATTTTACTTGAACCCACATAGTGGAGATGAATGGTCTCTAACTCATTGCCCAGCCCTGAAGAAATTAGCAGATCTGAACCCCTTGATTGAAGGGAACCTGTGTTTTTGCTCAGTGACCATGCTGGCCCCACACACTCCACGTGACCTGCCATCAGAGGACATACAAATCATATTCTTCTAGATTTTCTGCAAAGCAGCCTGCATTCATTTAGTCATATGACAACATACTGGAGAAAAAGGAAAGTCTTATCTTTCTGGAATTTTATATTGAGGGCACTGAGTCGACAGTCATCCTTAAGGATCTAAACCAGTAGTTGTAGATCCAAGATTTGTAGTAAAGGACCTAGCACAGTATGTGCCTGCCCTACGCATAAGGACCACAACCCACACTGGAACTAACAGGTATTGCATTCCAGTTGGAACTTATAGATCAATAACTGATGGGAAGGGCTGGCTGGTGGTGCACCTGGTTAAGCCACCACACACAGGGACCCGGGTTCAAGATCCTGACTCTACCTGCAGGGGTAAAGCTTCATACTGCAGGTGCCTCACTGTTGTTCTCTGCATCTTCCCTCTCAATTTCTGTCTGTTATATCAAATAAAAAGAAAGAAGGAAAGAAAGAAAGAAAGAAAGAAAGAAAGAAGAAAGAAAGGAGGAAGAAAGGAAGAAAAAAAGAAAGGAAGGAAGCGAGGAAGGGAGGAAGAAAGGAATAAAAGAGAAGGAAATAAAAGGTAAGAACAGGCAAAGAAAAAAAAAAGTCCTCTGCCACTTAAAAACATAATCAGTGGAGTTTCCACTTTGATCTTCTGTAATAAATCCATGTGTTTAATTACTCTCCTTGAAATGTATTATTGTTACTTTGCTTATTCAACTAGGAACTTAGATACTGAAGGAACACAATAAATTCTTATCACAATGACAACTTTTCCTCAGATTTCTCATGTGTTTTAGGAAGATGATATACTCAAAGAGATCAAGCAAATTGTTTGAGTCACGTATCAAGACAGTCACATTAAGTAGTAAGAATTTCTAGGTTCTGCCCAATAGACAAGGCCCTAAACTTGCTCTTAAATAACTGTATATATCAGCAGAATCCTTGGTTTACCAAAACCTTAAAAATTGTTCTCTGGGGAAAGACGCTTCCTAGAAACTTCCTAAAAACTACAGTTTAGAACCAGACTTTGGAAACTATATTAACATATGATCAAGAAATCATGTGGGGAATTATTCCTTCATGTTTGTATTAATAAAATTAACCTTGATGTGACTAAGGGATGTCTGGAAAGTCAGAGCAAACAAGACAAAGTACCAAGAGCAGATGAGTTTGCTTCATCCTTTCCATGAGCAGGAAGCCCAGGAGCCTTCTTCTTCTAGCGTTTGCCCTTTTTCCGTAGCCAGTCAACAGCGTCAGGTTGAGCCTGATGTCAAGTTTTGAGACCTCCTTTGAATCTGGAGAGGTGGCAGTCGTTGACTATGTGGGTCATAGTCTGTCTGGAGCCGCAGGGGCAGTTCGGGTCGTCTCTGGCTCCCCAGCGATGGAACATAGCGGCGCACCCGCCATGGCCTGTTCGATAGCGATTGAGGAGGGCCCAATCATAACGTGCTAGGTCAAAGCCGGGTTGACGCTTGCAGGGGTCTGTGATGAGGTGTTTGTTCTTTACCTCAGCTGACTGCCAACTCTGTTTCCAAGAGACTGGAACAGAGAAGTTCAGTGTAGGCGTAGGGGACCAGATTGGATGACGAGACGTCAAGCATTGGACAGGAGAGTGGGCGAAGATATCTGCGTATATTGGCAGGTCCGGTCGAGTGTAGACGTGGGAAATGAACTTAGATGATGCCGCATCCCGACGAATATCTGGCGGGGCGATGTTGCTAAGAACTGGCAGCCATGGAACCGGGGTGGAACGGATGGTTCCAGAAATTATCCTCATTGGGGAAACTGATGATCCTTCCTAGCTGACTGAATCCACATGGATCCCAGTCACTTTCAAAGCCAGCAACAAGCAGCTCCTGACAGCTTTCAACCTGACGCTGTTGACTGGCTACGGAAGAAGGGCAAACGCTAGAAGAAGAATGGAGGAATATAATTTGGAATAGACCAAGTGGACATGGGGGCTACGGAACCATACTGGGGCACAGTATTCTGCAGTGGAATAGCATAATGCCATAGATGATGATCGTAGTGTGGAAGCGCTCGTGCCCCATGAGGAGCTGGCCAGTCTTGCAATGATGTTATTCCTCACGCCCACCTTTGCTGCAGTTTTTATAAGATGTTCGTGAAATGACAGTGTGCAATCGAGAGTAATGCAAAGATAGACTGGCTGGGCTTCATGCCGGATTCTCATATCGTCAAGCTGCACATTAAGCTCACACGAGGCCGAGGGGTGTAGATGGAAAATAGATGATACAGTTTTTGCAGTGCTAGGGATTAGTCGCCATTTTTTACAGTAATCAGATATCAGAGACATGTCTACACAGCCCAGGAGCCTGTGTAGACAGCATACACAGTAGACACTTCTCTTAGTCTCGGTTTCTGTTCAATTCCTATAGAGGATATAAAGATATATAGTCTACAGAATCCATCAGATGTTTAGGAATATCTTGGAAAGTTAGGTTGTCTAAGAGATTAGAAAACATTCTTTTTAAAAACTTTTTAATATAGTACTAAGGAATGGAGTACTTTATATACACAAGATACCTCTGAGCAGCCTTTTCAACTCAACTGTTCATTTTATATACTTGGGGGGGGGTACAGAGTGTGAGTGATATGATGGGTGGGGGAGAGAGAGAGAGATGGAGAGAGAGAGAGAGAGACTGAGAAGCTAAAAGAGAAAAGAAAGAAAGGACGCCCAGGATGGCTCCACTGTTCATGGAACTCCCCTGGTGTCATGGTAC
>NC_080170.1:3850462-3910462 GCF_950295315.1 Erinaceus europaeus | reverse complement strand
ATATGTCTACTAGGTGTCTACTATCTAATTTAATATGGTGAGGTATGGAGAGCTTAAGCAAAGAGAAACTTTGCTTAAAACTAAGCAAAGAGGGGGTAGGATGGCACCCTGCAGGGCACACATGCATAAGGACCCAGGTGCTAGCCGGTCTGTCTGCAGGGTGAAGTTTCAGTGCTGCAGGAGTCCTTCTCTCCTTCTCTCTCTCTCTCTCTCTCTCTCTCTCCCCCCCTCTCTCTCTCTCCCTCTCTCTTTCCCTCTGCCCTCTTTCTCCCTCTCTGTCTCTCACCCTCCTCTCTCAATTTCTCTCTGCCTGTAAGTAAATAAAAATAAATAAATGGACAGGGAAATATGCAATGGATTCATACCAGACTATCCTACCTGAGGTCTGGAGGTCCCAGGCTCAATCCCAGGGACCACCTGATGCCAGAGCTAAGGGGTTCTCTAGTCTATTTCTCTCTCTCTCTCTCTCTCTCTCTCTCTCTCTCTCTCTCTGCCTACAGGGTTATTGCTGGGGCTCAGTGCTGCACCATGAATCCACTGCTCCTGGAGGCCATTTTTTTCTCTCTTTTGTTGCCCTGTTATAGCCTTGTTGTGGTTATTATTGTTGTTGTTGATATCATTCATTGTTGGATAGGACAGAGAGAAATAGAGTGAGAGGGGGATAGAAAGACAGACACCGGCAGACCTGTTTCACAGCCTGTGAAGTGACTCCCCTGCAGGTGGGGATCTGGGGGCTTGAACCTGGATCCTTCTGCTGGTCCTTGAGCTTTGTGCCACATGCACTTAACCCCCTAGTCTATTTCTCTTAAAAGAAGATGATGATGAAAATGAAAATGAAGAAGAAGGAGGAGGAGGAGGAGGATAAGAAGGAGGAGAAGGAGAAGAGGAAGGAGAAGGAGAAGGAAGAGGAGAAGAAGAAGGAGAAGAAAGATATAAGAGCTAAACTGCGTTTCCTTCTTGGTTAAGTACGAGGGAGCAAGTTACTCTGGATGTACAGTTGCTCAGTGTCCCTTGGAGTGTGCAGTAAAGCTCCCTCACAGCAAGTGCTGCAGGTAGGCATTTCAGTCTGTCACCGCCTTGATGGCCCAGGACTTTTTTTTTTTCTAAATATGATGTACATCTCACAGTGCACTGTTATCCTTTGTGTGTCAACAGTCGTCTTTTATTAAGAGTCCTTCATTAGCTTATATTTATGAGAAAGACCAGAAGCTTTAGCTCTGGCATATGACAGTCGTGGGGAATGAACCCCGGACCTCCGGGACTTTGGATGTGTAAATCACACACTCAGCTATGCTGAGCTGTCTCCCTGAATAGGAAGTTTCTCTCTAAACACACGTGCATGTGGGTTATTCCTCATAATCTTCTGATATCTTGGGGACTCCCTTTGCTCCCCTATCCTTCAAATCTGAGGCTAACACTTCCTGTGAAGATTTTCCAGATGTATCTAACCCCTCCACTCGTGTCTTCACTTCATTTTCTTTTTCATAATTTTGCTGACTAGGACTCTAAATGGACATCTCCTCCGGCCCCTTCAACCTTCTGCAGACATGATTTCCATCTGAGGAGAAGTTATCCATCAGTCATATTTCCTCCCTCCTATACCTCATTTTAGTGTGGGTCCACATAATTCTTGGCTTGCATATACAATGTAACATGCAGGCAAGAAAGAGTGAAGTAAATAATATTTACTCCTACAATATGACAGGTCTCTTCTGCAAAAAAAAAAAAAAAAAGAGAGAGAGAGAGACTGGGAAAAGGGCCAAGCTGCCCAGTATATTAGAGAAGCCAGGCCCGGGATGCTGTAGCTTTATAAGTGATTTATAACCTTCATTTTCTGTGACATCCCAATTTCCCTTGAGAGAGGTCTGGTGGTGATGCACCGTACACAGCACACGCACTGCTATGTGTGAAGACCTGGGTCCAAAATCTCCAGTTCCCACCAACAAGGGAGAAGCTCCATGAGCAACAGAGCAGAGTTGCAGGTGTCTTTCAGCCTCTCTCTCTTCTCTCTGGCTCCATCATTAGAAAGCGGCCACCGGGAGCAGTGTGTCATCATGCAGGCACCAAGCACAGCGATAACCCTGGTGACATTGGAACAACAAAGAGCTTCATCTGAGAAAGAGAGATGAGCACCGCTTCAGGGGATGGGATGGGGAGCCTTTGGCCAGCGAGTCCTGCTCAGCTCTTTTCAAGGCCTCTGCTATCATTTTAAATAAATCCACCCACTGTTAGCTTAGGGAAAAGAGAAATCAGGAGAACGGGGGAGACAGAGAAGGAGAGAGAAAGAGAGACACCTGCAGACCTGCTTCATCACTTGTGAAGCGGTACCTGCAGGTGGGGAGCCTGAGGCTCGAACCCAGATCCTCATATGGGTCCTTGTACTTAGCACAATGTGCACTTAACCAGGGTGTGCCACCGCTCCCCCGCCCCTTTCTTTGTTAAGAAGAGATTCTCTCCTGGTATTTGCTTGGTTTGAGTTTGTCATAGAAATTCCCCAGTAGGACCTCTAATAGATAGATATTGAAGACACGGGCTACCTTAATGCTGGGTGATTTCTGTTCCTTTTCTTTACATCTGATGTAAACCTCCAAGTGTCGGACCCCTTGAAAGAGGCAGAGTGTGACCAGTGGAACTATGCTGCATTTTTCTTTTCCATTTCCAGCCTTTGGCTCTCATGCCAACGGGATCTGCAGCCTCTAAGACATTTCCTCTTACTTATTCCTTGTGACAGCTTTCTGGGGGTCAGTGTCTTCACTCAAGATGACCCCTGTTCATTGCAGGGCTCTTTTTCAGTGGTAAGCCTTTCCTCCTGGGAAGGATTAGTGTCTAGATTTTAGTTCATTTAAGCTTCTTTGTATTCTCTGTTCTCAGATGTGCTTCTAAAACTGTGATTGAGTAGCATAAGTGGACAGTGTCCACTGTTCAGGTGAGCAAGATCATAGCTGGAAACTGTCTGTGAATGACTACCAAAAGTGATTACCTCTCTCCTTATTAATGTATTTTATTAATTCTTAGATAAGAAATCTGATGTTTTTTAATATTTATTTATTCCCTTTTGTTGCTCTTGTTGTTTTTTATTATTGTAGTTATTGTTGTTGTCATTGTTGGATAGGACAGAGAGAAATGGAGAGAGGAGGGGAAGACAGAGAGAGGGAGAGAAAGACACCTGCAGACCTGCTTCACCGCCTGTGAGGCGACTCCCCTGCAGGTGGGGAGCCGGGGGCTCGAACCAGGATCCTTATGCCAACGTTTGTACTTTGCGCCACCTGCACTTAATCCACAGGGCTACCACCCAACTCCCCTGATCATGTTTTGTAGATGCCTGCTGGCTAGGGCAGAAAGGTGTCCCATCCCTAAATATTGGAATTATTTTCTTTTGTGGCCTAGATAAGACAGAGGTAGACACACAGCTATGACACCCCATCTTTTAGCCAACATTGCAATCCTGAGACCCTCCTAGTGCTTGCTGGGGATCTTCTTTGGAATGTCTGCTTTCTGAACAGAAGCAGGAGGAAGGCAAAGTCTCTTCAGATGCGAAAAACCCAAAGGCCCACTACTTTCTCTTTACTGTATAAGAGTTCTGTTGCTGGGGGCTGGGCGGTAGCACAGTGGGTTAAGCACACATGGTGCAAAGTGCAAGGACCAGCATAAAGATCCTGGTTCCAGCCCCCGGCTCCCCACCTGCAGGGGGGTCACTTCACAGGCGGTGAAGCAGGTCTGCAGGTATCTGTCTTTCTCTCCCCCTCTGTCTTCTCCTCCTGTCTTAATTTCTCTCTGTCCTATCTAACAACAACAACAGCAGTAACAACAATAATAATAACAACGATAAACAACAAGGGCAACTAAAGGGGGGAAAAAAAGCCTCCAGGAGCAGTGGATTTATAGTACAGGCACTAAGCCCCAGCAATAACCCTAGAAGCAAAAAAAAAAAAAAAGAGTTTTGTTGTTTAAACCAGTCAGGGGTAGGCTCTTATAACAGGCAATCTGTAACCAACTACGTAGACTTATTTACTGTCTAGTTGTCAAGCTGACACATAGCAGAGCTTCCAGAGGCTACTCTTCAACCTCTTCATTCTAAAATCACCGTGTAACACAAGGGAAATGGCCACAACGAAAGGGGTTTCAGCACTGATTCTTGAGTCACTTCATCTGATCACACCTTTGAAATAATACTGAATCACTGTGATGACCTTCATTCTTTAGACTATGAAACTATGAGACAAATAATGCAAATTCTGTGATGTCAGTTATGAGAATGATGTCACACTATTAAACAGAATGCCTTTTCAGTTTTTTGTTTTATTTTGTTTTGTTTTGTTTACCAGAGCACTGTTCAGCTCTGGCTTATAGTGGCATGGGGGATTGAACTTGGGACCTCAGGCATGGAGTCTGTTTGCATAACCATGATGCTATCTACCCCCACAC
Organism: Erinaceus europaeus; assembly: GCF_950295315.1. Taxonomy (NCBI): domain Eukaryota; kingdom Metazoa; phylum Chordata; class Mammalia; order Eulipotyphla; family Erinaceidae; genus Erinaceus; species Erinaceus europaeus. The sequence goes on along the minus strand of NC_080170.1, from coordinate 3,906,037 downwards.
CACAATATCTTTTCCATTTGTGGATTCAGCAATATAGTTCTCTATTTGCTGAATAAATACTTTTACTCCTAAGTCATGTGTCTCCACTGTGCTGTGAGTACAGAATTCCAGTGTGACCACTTTCTAGCTCTGTTGCAGTCATTAAAATATACTCAAAGCAAAGCTACCATGCCAGTGATGACTTAGGAATTTAAACCCTAAATGAAATATGTCATTTTCTAGGTTTTTTTTTTTTTTTGCCTCCAGGATTATTGCTGGGGCTCAGTGCCTATACTAGGAATCCACTGCTCCTGGAGGCTAGCTACTTCCTCCCATTTGTTGCCCTTGTTGTTTACCGTTGCTGTTGTTATTATTATCATTATTGTTGTTGTTGCCATTGCTGTCATTGTTGTTGGATAGGACAGAGAGAAATGAAGAGAGAAGAAGACAGAGATGGGGAGAGAAAGACAGACACCTGCAGATTTGTTTCACCGCTTGTGAAGCGACCCACTTGCAGGTGGGGAGCTCGGGGCTCGAGCCAGGATCCTTATGGCATTCCTGCACTTCACGCCATGTGTGCTTACCCTGCTGAGCTTCCGCACAAACTCCTGTCATTACCTAGAAATGACCCAAAGTCAGGTATCATATCAACCTACCTTTCTTTTGTTCCTTTAACCCCAATCCTCCCTCCAAAAAAATGTGAAGTTTCCTGTGATCTAAATATGTGTGATTTGTACCAGAGATGAATGGCATTTTAGTTAAGGAGAATAAGATACATCAATCAACATGATAAAAGTAAATGACACTTGACAATAGTTATCATGAGCTGAGGTTATGTCCTCATTACTGTATGTGTTGAGAAGGCCTCACTTCCTGGAAATGGGAACTTGCCTGGATTCCTGAGTCTGAGTCTGAGTCCCTCTTTAGTGCCTGGTGTATAGTCAGTATTCCATAAATCCTGGGAGTGAGAGAGACACACGCAAAGGTGTAAAGTCCAGGGAGGTGACTTTTTGTTGGGATGATAAAGGGAGGTTTTATTGTAGCAGTGTTCCACTGGGCCTGCAGAGCTGGTCCAGATTTAAGGAAAGCTGGGTCCAAGGCGTAAACAAGAGCATGTGGATAGAAAACATTCAGTGTCACCTGGCTGCATTGGGTGGACATCTTTGATGTATGATGGTGAATTGCAAAGAGTGAAGCTGGAAAAGGGAGCTTTGGGACCAGAGGGCCTTTTCCTTCCATTTGAGAAGTTTTTTCTTCTTCTTTTGTAGACAATGGGCAGGCATGAAGGATGATGCCCTGGGGACTGAGCAGAGCTTGTGCAGAATGATGATTCTGGGGGGCCATCTGAGTAGGATGAGAACCTTCCATCGGAGATGGGAGGGAAGGGGACGGGTAGGCTGTAAACGGCAGGTGCATACCAGTGAAGTGTGAAAACCTGGTGGAGGATGTGAGAACACAGGTGTGGTGACGTGCAGTCCCGAACCTCACCGTTTGCAGGCAATGTTCCAGTCATTATACCAAATAGATGCACAAACCTGGTTATTGTTGCTGCAAAGAAATCCTGCCAGGCACAGGATAGTGGCCCCATTTTGCACTTATAAATACAAAGCAGCAGGCCATACCTTGCCATTGGTGGAGTCGGCACTCCCAGAATATATATCCCCAAACTTATGCTTTAAGCTGCTTTTAATCATGCAACAGTTAGACCTGAAGTGCTGAAGAGCTTTCTGGGCGTGGAGTAAAAACAGAGGGGCTTCCTTCCTCCAGCGTTCACATTAAGAATATATATATATATATATATAGATTTGTTTGTTGGTATTTGACAAGGTCACTATGCTATCACTGGGTTGCTCGAGCATGCCACCTGAACCGTAAGGCTGGAGCTCATGAGATAATCTAACAATAAAGATTTAGAATCTGTTTGCACACAGGAAATGCTTTACATCATAGTATCGCCAAGATGGAGAGTATAGAAAGCCAGTACAGAAGGCCAGTGGCCAGTCCTGTGAGGACCTTGACAGCAGGAGAAAGAACAGGAGGGAATGAAACCAAGTAATACAAAGGGGCAGAGAGGGTGCCGTGTTGCAAAATAAAAAAACAGACAATCTATCATCTATCTGCCTGTCTGTCTATCATCTGTAACTGTCTGTCTATCTACTTGTCTGTCTATCATCTATACTCAGCTCAGAATGGGGTATTTGGAAATGCATCTTTGCTATTTTAATAAATATGTATTTTTGTATATTTTATTTATGTATTAATAAGAAAGGTAGGCGGAGAGAGAGAAAGAACTATACATCACTCTGGTGCATGTGCTGCTGGGGATTGAACTCGGGACCTTATACTTGAGAGTCTAATGATTTACCCCCTGTGCCACCTCCCAGACCACAGTAAGGGATCTTTGCTAATTTAACTTAGTGAAGATAAGGCCATTTGTACAGACACTGATAGCATTACAGAAGAGTAATATTTTGACACAGACATGATGATGCTGAGACAAAGGAAGGACACACAAGGCACAGCCAGAAGCAGGACATTCGCAGGGCAGAGAAGCCATAGGTGCCTGAAGTTGAATGAGCCCTGGGGGAATTTCGTGAGAGCAGCACAGTCATGCTCCTGGGAACACATGCTCCTGGGAACATCTATCATGCTGTGCCTAACCTGCAGAAAGGTGTTTCTTTATTTTAACTTTATTTATTGGGTAGAGACAGCCAGAAATTCAGAGGGAGGAGGGAGACAGAGAGCAAGAGAGGAAGAGAGACATCTGCAGCTCTTCACCACTCACAAAGCCGTGCCCCTGCAGGTGGGAGCTGGAGGCTCAAACACCGTACATTGTAATGTGTGTGCTTCACCAGTCTACCACCATTTTTAAATGTAATTTCTAACGATTTTTATGTATTCTTCCTTTACTGTTTTGCTTCAATGACAGTGAGAGGAAGACAGAGTAGAGGTAGATATTGTTCCTCTCTACCATTCAGGAAGCTTAGTCTGCCCTCAGGGGAATGGGAAGGGGGGGTGGGGGCTTGCACCTGGCTCATCATTCCTGGTAAAATGGTATGTTCCACCTGGTGTGCAGAGCACTATGGTTTAAACCACCAGTTCTGGGGACTGAGCTACAGAAACCCTAGTGAAGAAATGTGGAAGGCCAAGTAAGAGATTTTTGCTGGGCAAGATGTTTGTACAGACAGAATGCAGGAGAACAAGTAACTTAAGAGTGGTGGATGTGCTGAATGCAATACAGACATCCAAGAGTATTAGACTGGGCCACTTGGCTTTGGGCATTGCTGATTAGTGATCAACAAGGAATCAGTTTCAGTGCTAAGAAAATAAACACGCTTAAATTTAGATAACACAGAGAGCCAGTAGCACACTCACATGACCCAGGTACTATAAGATAAGAACAAGCAATGACACCATCTCTCCAGACAATAACCTGGGTCCACCTGCATATTAGCTGTCAGGCTCAAGAAAAAAACTCGTAAACTCATGGGCCTCTTGGAATATACCTAAAATAAACCTACTAACTTTTTCCAAAACAAAGACCCTAAATCTTCATCTGCAATATTCTTGCCTTTAGGTTCATGATTAATCAACAATTTGTATGGTTTTATATATTAACTCTTTTTCAGACACCAGGTTCCAGATGATATCATGATGCCAACCTGAAACTTTTGCAATTTTTATTGATTTATCTATATGACTACTAATTTAATAATCTTGTACTCAAAAAGCATACGATATAAACTTTCATCTACTTTTGAAACCCCTTGAACATTTTTCTATGAACAAGCATGCAGTCAATCTTTGTGAAGATTGTGTTTGAAGTCTTTCTTATTTATTTATTATAGAGGCAGAAATTGAGAGAGAAGAGTGAGCTAAAGGGGAGGGGAGAAAGAGAGGGAGGGGGAGGGAGAGCAAAAGAGAGAAAGTAAGAGAGAGAGAGAGGGAAGGAGAGAGGGAGAGGGAAGGGAAAGGGAAAGAGAGAGAAGAAAGAGAGAGAGACAGGGACAGGGAGTGGGAGAGAGAAAGAAAGAGAGAGACCTGCATCACTGCTTCACAGCTTATGAAGCTCCCCCTCTCCTCCCCACAGATGGGAGGTGGAGGTTTGAACCCATGTCCTTGGTTATTGCAACATGCTGGTGAGCCTGCACCTGGCCTGTGAAGTCGTTTTTTCTGATGATTTTAGTATTGATTCACTATTGTTTTACAAAATGGTCAGATTTGAGGATTACTTTCCTACTCACACATGCTACATGAAATTCTCCACAGCCCCCACCAAAGGTCAGAGGCTCCTCCCACCCTCTCTCCCTGGTTATATTCATTTTACTTTTTGAAACTCCAAAAGACAGTTCATCTATCTATCTATCTATCTATCTATCTATCTATCTATCTATCTATCTATCTATCTATCTATCATCTATCTATCTACCTCTATATATTGCAAGTCCATTGGCTTTAGTCATCTACATCGCACACGTCTGCAACCATCTGGTAGTTACTTCTCACCTCTGATTTGACTCAGCATAATCACTTCCCATTGCAGCCTTTTTTTTTTTCCTAATGATAGAATCTCACCCTTTTTGAGTGTAGTGTTTCATCTTCTCTATATTCCACAATTTCTTTATCCAGTTTTTGTTTTAAAAATATAATACGTTTCAAAGACCAGTGTAAGGATCCAGGTTCGAGCCCCCGGCTCCCCACCTGCAGGGGAGTCACTTCACAGGCGGTGAAGCAGGTCTGCAGGTGTCTGTCTTTCTCTTCCCCTCTCTGTCTTCCCCTCCTCTCTCCATTTCTCTCTGTCCTATCCAACAACAACAACATCAGTAACAACAACAATCATAACTACAATAATAAAACACCAAGGGCAACAAAAAAGAGAAAATAAGTAAAATAAAATAAATATTTAAATATATATAACATGTTCTGTGGTTTGGGGGCTTAGAATAGATTAATATAGATTGGAGGTTTATATCAATTAAGCCTCCTTGGTGAGTGAGGTTATTTACACAGACATTCCACTGAATATTTGCTCCACTTATTTTTCAATCAATGAAACATAACCTCTACAAATTCTTCACTTCTTCCTTTCTTTGGTAAATTTTGCTTCTTGGATTTTAATGTCTACATTAAATATTCATATATATTCATATATATTGCTAAAATGTTTCTTTAACCACTATTCAACATCCTCCTTTGTAATATTGTTTTAGAATTTACTAATCTACTTTGGGGGACATTCATTTTATGTGATTTTTATAATAACGGTTTCCATACTGTAATCGCCTCATCATCATCTGACTTTCCATCTTTATCTTTGCATTTAAAATCCATCTATTTTTTTTTCAAATTATTTATGTATTCCCTTTTGTTGCCCTTGTTGTTTTATTGTTGTAGTTATTGTTGTTGTTATTGATGTCGTCGTTGTTGGACAGGACAGAGAGAAATGGAGAGAGGAGGGGAAGACAGAGAGGGGGAGAGAAAGACAGACACCTGCAGACCTGCTTCACCGCCTGTGAAGACACTTCCCTGCAGGTGGGGAGCCGGGGGCTTGAACCGGGATCCTTATGCCGATCCTTGCGCTTTCTGCCACATGCACCTAACCCTCTACGCTACCGCCGACTCCCTAAAATGCATCTATTTTTAACAGCATATAGCTGGGCCTTGCTTTTCTTTTTAACACTGTCATCATTCTTTGCTTTATATAACATATTTGTCCCATTTACCTTTTATGTAGACATTCAGAAGGATGTCACAATGGTACTGAAAATAATGTACAATCAGAAGACGTTCTGAAACACGCACATGCGCTAGCAACTTCAAATAAATAAAATCATTTTGAAGGAGACAGGCAGGGTACATTGGGCACACAGACTACCTCACTTGGGTAGAATACTGTTTCGTGATGTCTGTCTGGGTCCTAGCCCCACCACACAGAAGGCAGCCTTGGTATTGTGGACTCTCAATTTCTCTCTGTCACTCTGTCTCTAACAACAACAACAACAATGATGATGATGATATACTAAATACTGCATTTAAGTGGACCAAATTACTTTCCCTGGGTGCTTTCCACACAATTTGTCACTGTACTATTTTGACTGACCCTTTGGGTTACGTTTTATTATTTTTAAATTTTTTTTAATTCTGGTAAATTTATTCACTGTTTGTTAAGGTTTTCCCAATCTATATGGGAGAATTTTCCTCATTTTTCTATCACATATTTGATCATATCTAAGCTTCTAGAGATCAGGCGGCAGCTTTTAGTTTATGAGAAGCCAAGACAAGGCACATTTCTCATATTTTTATTCAATTAATTTTGGCAGCATTGCATGTTGCCAGCTTACTCACTTCACATGTGAACAAAAAAAGAAAACAATATATATATATATATATATATATATATATTTTTTTTTTAAGTAACAATCTCCCTGGCATCACAACACATTTGGCCTCTATGGAACACATCTGATTGCATATCTGACAGATGCAAATTAATACAGTAGTAGCAATGAACTCATTTAATCTTTAAGTATTTTTATTCTAGCAGCATTTATTCTTAGTACCCTGAAAGGTTGTGCGTACTTTCCATTCCAGCATTAAATTGCTCTTATAGAGCTGTTCTCTTGTAGATGAATGTGGGAAGGGCCATACAATTTGAATGACGTCTACATTTTCTGTACAAGCAATGTAGAAATGATTCCCTACTGGGAAGGCCATAGCCAGGAGGCACAGACACCATGTTTAAGTTCATACTTTGGGGAGCTTGATATTTACAAAGGTTCACAGCTATGTCCACTTGAGCACAATTTTATAACTATGGCCAGATCAGAAGAAAACCAAGTCTTCTGGTAATAATTTGAATGCTGTTTCCGGTTGTGATAAATTCAATGAATTTTACCTTTATCATGCTCCCCCCCCCCCTTTTGCTAGTGTTGCTAGAAACCACAGTGGTCTGCTACCATCCTCTGAGTCTGTCAAATTAAAATGTGCACCAAGAGTTGGTGCACTGCACCTAAGTAAAAAACTGGGATGGGGGGAGGGTTCAAGTCCCAGAACATGATGGCAGAGGACCTAGTAGGAGTTGTTTATATGGAAAACTGGGAAAATATATGCATGTATAAACTACTGTATCTACTGTCTACTATAAAACATTAAGCCTCAATAAAGACATTTAAAAAAATGTATACCCAGAAACTACTAAGTTACTGCTAAGAAAAGGAAGATTATACTCAGCCGAGTCCCTGATCTAAGAATTGTCTTGAGAATAAAGGAAAAGGTAGCTGCCCTAGAAGTAATAACACAAGATGGGGGGCTGCGTAGTGGTGCACCTGGTTGAGCACATATGTTATAATGCACGAGGATGCAGGTTTAAGCCCCCAGTCCCCACTAGCAGGGGAAAAATTTCACAAGTGGTATAGCAGGGCTGCAGGTATCTCTCTGTCTCTCTCCCTCTCTATACACCCACTTCCTCTCAGTTTCTGGCTGTCTCTATCAAATAAATAAAAAGATAATAAACAAAAAAATAAAAAAATAAAAAAATAAGATAGATCATCAGACAAGGGGAAAATGTGGAGGCTGGCCTTCTAAGCTGGTTTATAAAAAATCAAGTCTAGCTGTGAGTGGGTTGTTATACATTCTTTAATAGCTCTTCCTATCTGTCTCTGATTTCCAACAATACAATCCCTTGTAAATTATCATGATTGTTATCCTTTCATTCCCATGGTCATACATATCTATGTTATTGGATGACAAATAATTCTATTAATTTAAGGGGCTGGGATACCCTGGTAATATTATGAAGGTTAGCCTTTATCATTCTTGCCAAGGGTAATGAAATGTTCTAATTTGCTTCCCTACCTGTAAACCTACGTTCTGCTGTAATCAATCTTCACTTTGTAGAGTCAACTTTCTGTGTGTGTGTGTGTGTGTTCACATATCTATTTTATATCTTAACATCTGTGATGGATTATGAATCTCTTCATATAGCAAAAGAACCTGGACTTAAAACACAGTACATGAGTAAAAGTAAGGCTAGAGAAATCTGAACCTGAAAATTAGGCAAATACTTTGATATTTGGTATTTGGTCTAACTACTTAACAAAAAAGTTAATAAATGAATAACAAATAATCTCCTGAAAACATAAATCAATTCAGGAATGAATACGAAAGCATAATGAGATGTTTCCACAGACCAGTTAGAATGGCTTTGTAAAATGAGACAACCAGCTAAGAAGAACAAATTTTTTTAAATCAAACTTGGATCATGCTGGCCATTCTCCATCATTCTATTAATAACCTTTAGGCTTGCCTATACTGCCTATACTCAGCACTTTACTGTCAAAATTCATAACCCGGTAAGCAGCACAATTCTAACTTGAGCTCCTTCTAAGTTTTGTCTTTCTTTTTTTCATTGACAACCATCAATGCCTTTGTTCATGAAATATAAACATTATTTCATGTTGAGGCTCATCCTTTTTGACATTCTGCCTTGGGTCCTCCATCATCCTCCGTGCCATTGCCATCAAGGAAATAGCATGATAATCACCAAGCCATCATCACCACATCCCTCATCAGCACCATCAACACCACCATTACTTTTCCCAGCTGAGTTTGAAAAATCAACTCTGGCCTCTAAAATTTATGACAGATTCGTTCTGTTGTCCGTCCGCATGTCAGTACAAAGACTTCTTTCCATGTTTGTTGTAGAAACTTCCAAGACTCTCATATTTACAGCATAAAATTGAACTTTGCCAGGTCACAAATTCCCATAATGATTCCAGTCTTAAGAAGATTATAATTTCTTCTTATCTTGAAACCCTATGGGTATTATAAATAATTTGAGTGGGAAAGAGTTGCAAATACTAGAACTCATTCAAGCAGGAGAGGTATGAAAGTGAAATTATTACTTCATATATCTGAATATCCTACTGGATTTTCAGTTGTTTTCAGATCTGATAGAACACAAATTATGTGATTACAAGTCTCCCTACCTCTTTACCCTCTTCTCTTTACACTATAAAACTTAGTGTTTGTTCTCATATGGCTAGGGAGAGAATAAACATCAGGATATTTCACTCTAAGAAAAGCCATGATTGACTTTCATCTGCAATATTTTGGGCCCCTGACTCATTGCCGGGTTTTGGTATGGAATGCATTTCAGGTATCGATGTTCCCTGTCCTATTTGCAGGAACACTGTTAATCATCTAATTAAAATTTCCCTTCCTGCCTCTGCCCCAATCTTAGATGAACCCTAAAGGTCTTCAGGGATTTTATTCTTGGTCTCAGAGATAAACCTAGACTGACCGATACCATTCATAATTATTCCATCCTTTGGAAGCAAAAAGGTTTAACAATGGACATGAGAACTAAATTTGGTCAGGGAGACATGCAAGGTTTTATGTATTATGATGACATGTATTATGATTTCCTGAGAATCATAATACATGGTTATAAAAACTGTTAAATGCACAGGATAAAAGATTTGAAGATCACATACAGTCATAACCCCCAGAGTTGTAAACATCTTGATATTTCCTTTCAGACTATGTCTAGAGACACAATGAACAACAGTGATTATAGTCAATAACACTGTATTAGTGATAAAAGTTTCAAAGTCAGGCAGGGGTAGATAGCATAGTGGTTATGGTTAACCAATATACATAATGGTTATGCAAAGTTGGGCAGGGGTAGATAGCATAATGGTTATCCATTAGGGAGATAGCCCAATGGTTATGGTTAACCATTATGCATAATGGTTATGCAAAGTCAGGCAGAGGTAGATAGCATAGGGTTATGTTTCTCATGCCTGAGACTCCAAAGACCCAAGTTCAATCCCCTGTACCACCATAAGCCAGAGCTGAGCAGTGCACTGGTTAAAAAAAAAAAAAATCAAAGTTGTCAAAAGACAAGTTCTTTTTTTTTTAAATTTTTTTAATATTTATTTTATTTATTTGTTTCCTTTTGCTGCCCTTGTTGTTTTATTGTTGTAGTTATTGTTGTTGTCATTGTTGGATAGGACAGAGAGAAATGGAGAGAGGAGGGGAAGACAGAGAGGAGGAGAGAAAGATAGACACCTGCAGACCTGCTTCACCGCCTGTGAAGCGACTCCCCTGCAGGTGGGGAGCCGGGTTCGAACCGGGATCCTTATGCCGGTCCTTGTGCTTTGCGCCACCTGCGCTTAACCCGCTGTGCTACAGCCCGACTCCCAAAAGACAAGTTCTTAATTGTTCTTACCACAAAAGGAATATTTCCTTCCCTCCCAACATCAATTGGTTAGATTTAATCTAATTAATGTTCTTTTTTAGTATTTGGTATTTAAATTTTTATCATTTCTATTTAATATATGAAAATAGCCCTTGTTTTCATTTTTCTTTTTAATATTAATTAAATTGATAATCTTAAAACGTTCTTTAAAAAATTCCTGCTACTAAAAAAAGGGAAAGAAGAAGGAATTCTCCTGCCTATGGACACACTCCTCTGAGAATGGGCTTGATAAACACAAACAGCTATCCCTTTAAGACGGAAAAGTGATCAGTGGGAGAATAAAATCAGAGAAGTAGAATTTAGAGTGTCCTGAACTCTCTAGCCCTTCCTCTGGATCAGGCTGCTAGTACCCTTATTGTTAAAACAGTCCAAACTCAGATTCTCTTTTCCAAACAAAAGCACTTTAATGGTTACCCCCAAGGCACTTTAAGGGCTTTGAGGGTGTGTCCCTCAGAAAATTTACCTAGAAGCAGCTGACATTCCCAGGGTAGGTGACTTAAATAATTGACTCCAATAGTTTTCAGTTTTCTTCTCTCTCTCTCTCTCTCTCTTCCTCTCTCTCTCCCTCTCTCCTTTTTTGTTTCTCTTTCTTTCCTTCTATCTCTCTTTCCCTCCTTTCTTTCTTTCTTTCTTTCTTTCTTTCTTTCTTTCTTTCTTTCTTCCTTCATTCCTTTCTACTGACAAGATAATTGCCTTACCTGGTGAGCTATCTGGGCCCCAACAATTCCTTCTTTAAAATACATTAGCTAGGTATACATATTAAAACGTAACTGACACTATTTTTTTTCAAAGTGGAGGGAGGTCTTGCATATGTGTAGTTCTGCTCCATCTTGCAGATTTTTTTTTTTTTTTTATCTTTTTTCTTTGTTGGTTTTAATTTAAATTGAGAGAGAAAGTTAAAGAGGAAGATTGTGGAAGACTGTGGTGAAGGGACTGCTCCACCTGTAGAGCTTCCTACACAGTGTTGGGACGTGAGCCCAGGTCCTTGTACAGGAGAGGGCACTCACTCTGAGGATGAGCTCTCTCTCCCTCCCAACTAGCTGTTGTTTTTGTGTTTTTTTTTTAGATATAGAAACATGGCTATGAAAAGACCTGGATGTGATAAAATTCAGAAGTGAAGGCACTATTGCACTAGTAATTGCACAGACACTATTCAGCAATAACAGATGCAGTGTCTTGCCTAAGTTTCTCCTACTGGAGTGAGAAAACATTGAGAGCAAGTGTATGTCAGTGTTAACTGAACACAAAGAGTGTTATCTTTTATTAAATTATCTCCTGGGGTCTAATAAGTACACCATGTCTTTAAGACTCAGAGTATTGAAAGCAAGGAGACAGCATAATGTTTATGCCAAAGACTTCCATGCCTGAGGCTCTGAGGTCCTAGGTTCAATCCCTGTACCACTATAAACTAGAGTTGTTTCTCTTTATCTCCCCCCCCCCACCCTGCTTCCTTTTCAATTCCTCTCTGTCCTATCAAAAAAAAAAAAAGGTGGATAAACCAAAAGGTGGAGAAATTCAACTGCCTTATTTTCCAATACATGAGAAGTACTGAGTACCTCATCAGTTACAATCAGTATAATTAAAAAGCTTCATAGTTGCAAGATACTGAAACCTTCTATTATAGAAATATAGATGATTTACTAGGTAACAAACAGGTTAGATGGATGATAGACTAGATAAACAGAACAGAAACATAATCTGCAGATAAAAGACAGGTTAGATAGCTGATAGATGATGGATTACACAAATGAAAGATGATAATATATAGTGGGCTGTCCTCATGACCTGTTTTTTTTCTGTGTTTTCCTATGCAAAAATATGACATGACTTTGCCAATAACTATATATATATATTCAGATAGAAAGACATTTTCTCTTTTCTGAGAAAGAACAGAACTCCTAAAACTTTACACAAAGTTAACTTTTCTGGAGTTCACTCAATGAAGGAACTTTCTGACATGATCTGAGATCTTGAGAAGGGACGAAGTCAGAAGCTGTGATGGTAACTCCAGTGGTGCTTTGCACAGTTCCCAGGCAGTGTTTGGCCAGGCACTGATGTCTGCATTCTGACTCTAGCTCCAGCTCCTTCCTTACTCCAGTGTGAATGGCGTGCTCTGTCTGGGAACGTCAAGTCTCTCTGTGCAATTCGGTGATTTGGTCTACACTGATCATGTGGTCATGCAATTAAAGAAATGCTGAGGTTTGAGCTGTTGGGCCTTAATCTCTTTTTGATGGGTCTGACTGTGGAACTGACTCTGTGCTGAGTTCTCTTTCCAGAACTGGGGACATCTGCCTCTTAGAAGCTTTCCTGTGCGATTCACCCCTGCTGAGATCTGCTTTAGATCCTGTGTCTAGTGACTGTGACCCCTTGTCAAAACAGGACAATGCTTTAACCATAAACCAACACATCATTTCCCTACAAAATAGCTTTGAGGCCACTTCCTTTCCCAGAAAGAACCTTTGAATTATCTCTGCCCCTATTATTGAAGAACCACTTTGTGGACTGTGTATTCGTGCTAATATGGCAAACGGCCTTTGACCTTTGCTTACCAAGGACACAGTAATGCAGTTCTGCAGGAACCTATGTTCTTCAGAAGTTTACTCTACCAATGTTCATTCACTAGAAGGGACTGCCATGTCCTCTTCATCTATACCTGCTGTCAGACAGGTAAACCATCTATCCTTTCATGGCTTCTTTGTAATTTCAAACTAAACAACGTATTATCCAAACATAAGAATGGATGTCTACCTAGGGGCTTCCAAGCGGCCTGTATCCGTAGTGAAATTTAAAGCACAAGCAAAGGTGCCAACTACTTGGGCTAATATTGGGGGCAGGCGGCTGTTCCTGTCATAAAGCGGATCAGGTTTTCCTCAGGAACACAATAGCACGGTCATCTAACTGCTTCGACACAGCAGTCCTCCTCCCCCAAGAGTGAACTATTAAGCAGCTCCAGTTCTACAGTAAAATGCGAAAATAAACATAGAGGAAAGGTTTAGCCACATGTTACAAATCGACCAAGATTTTTATGTCTAGTACGTGTATGTAACAATTCAAAAGTGGAGATTGGGGTGAGGTAGATAACATAATGGATATGGAAAGAGACTCTCATGCCTGAGGCTACAAAGTCCCAGGTTTAATCCCCAGCCCCACCATAACAACCAGAGTTGAGCAGTGCTCTGCTAAAAAGAAAAAGAAAGAGAGAAAGAAAAGAAAGAGAGAAAGAGAAGGAGAAAGAGAAGGAGAAAGAGAAGGAGAAAGAGAAAGAGAAAGAGAAAGAGAAGGAGAAAGAGAAAGGAAGAAAGAAATGCTGCTTGAAGGTAGTAAGTAAAGACTGCAAGGAGGAGGAGAAAAGACAATCATGGTGGAAAAGACAAAGAAATGCAATGAAAAGTTATTCAGCAGATAAAATGGTAGGGAGAGACAATTTTCACATCTGGGCAATCACAAGTAAGACAACATGAGACAAGGTGACTCATAGGACTTTTGTGTGTGATGCAAAACCCTCAAATTAATGATTCCAGAACCTCCAGTGCACAAGCAAGTGTTTGAGACATCTGATTACATTACTCATCTAAAGAAAAAAACAATGTGGCCGTGTTACTTATCTTAAGAAAATTAAAAGATGCAATTTAGGAAGCATTCAACACGATAGGTGGCTGAAAAAAGGCAATCTATGGTTAAGATCTGGAGCGGACGTCTGTGGGGTCAGTTCTCTACACTTACCCTCACACTGTCCTTTCACACACAGTCTGACTGACTGATTCAGCACTAAGGATGGGGTCTAGGACTGCCATCAGTTAGCTCAGGGAGAGGCATTATACAGAGAGACAACAAAGGAGGTTAGATTAGACATAATAAGCAAAACTCCCACGACCTCAATCCACTCCTTGGCTCTGAAACAAACAGCAGCAGAACATTTATATATAAACCAGGATTACAATCACAGATGTTTACACTGCTGAATGTGTTACTCATTATCTCCCCTGGGGATGAGACAAGAGCTTCATTAGAGAAATCTAGCAGTCAGTCCACTTTGATCACCTTGTGTGTCTTTTTAGTCTATTCCTTTGTGTGTGTTCTTCAGTGGTGGATCTGGGGACTACAGTGGTCATCTTTAACGTATCACGATTTACCATATAGTAACACCATGACATAGATACACCATTTGCAGGTACTGGGTAAGAACCTCACAATTTTGTAATTCTGTCTGTGCCCTCCCATGTTTTGTAATATTGTAAAGCATTATATATTAAACAGTTAAAAACGATGAGACACAGGCCTATCATTTTGGCTCTAATATGATGACTTATTAGTTAGATGCACTTACATTTCAAGACAGGACACTCTAAACGTTGCTTTGGTTCTTGTTCTGAAAGGCCAGCGTCCTGCGCAGAGGCTGACAATCAGCGGTTAACATGAGCAAACAGCTTCTGTTCCCCATTTCTATAGTTATTCATTTCATAGGCTTATAGAACTTAGTAGTTGTTTAGATGCACTTACAAATGTAGTCAGGTGAAGATCCATCTACTCACCTGTTGTATGCTTTACATTGGGTTGTTCTAGCTCTCCCCCGCCAAGAACATTGGATCAGTCCTGCTAGTTTCCCGGGCCTGCCTGGCCCCGCCCCTAGGAACCCCGAGAGGGTTCCAGAGTTGCAGAGTTAGAGAGAGTTCTTGGCGCCGCAGGGAAAGAGGCAGCAGAGTTCTGTTTGGTGATTAGTTTGGTTTAGTTTATGAATCGTTGTTCCTGAATAAAGAAATACAGCTTCCCTGGCCAGCCATTGTCTCTGCGTCTCTGTTACCTGCCCGTGAAGCTAGCCCGGCCAGCTGGAGCCACCGAATTTTAACAACACTCACCAAGGTGATGTTTTACATCTTTTTATCAGTCTGATGTTTTTTTTTTTTTTTTTAAATGTCTTATAAAACTAGTCTAGGGATGGTGAACTATCTTAGCTTCATCTGCTTGAAAGGTCTTTATTTTACCTCCATGATGAAGGGTACTTTTACTGGGTTCAAAATTCAAGATTGGCATATAAATGAGTCATCCTATTGTCTTCTTGTATTGCGCTTTCTCTTTTACCATATTCAGGAAAGAGTGCAACCATTATTTCTTTGGCTTCTCACTTTCTTTTTAAAATGTATGTGGCTATACTTCGTCTTGCCTTGTAGGATTCTAACTATGTTATACTGCTTGATAATTTCTCCTAAGTTCACTGGGGTAGATATACTTTTGTTGTTTTTTTTTTTTTTTCCTTTTTCAGTTTTTACTCTTTATTTGATGTAAAATGGAAAGTTCTAAGGTTTTACCTTCAAGTTACTTGTGTTTTACTATGGGGTGTCCAAATGCCTGAAATGTCTACCCAATGCAATTTTCATTTCAGAAAAGAAATCTTTGGCTCTATGTCATTCACTTGGTTTCTTTCTAAATACTAAGTTCCTCACCTTTTACAAACTACACCCCCATATGTTCATCCTCTCTTTCTTCAAATGTTTAATCATATTTGTAAGATTTTTTTAGATGTCTCTATATTTAACATCTCTGTTCTCATTGAGTTTATTTCTCTGGAGTGCTTTTTATCACAAATGATAGTTTTTCCTGTTCTCCTCAACCTTTTTCTATGGATCACAATTCCCTGCCTTAAAATATATATATTGAGACATTTTTACACTTGCAGCAGACATTTGAATGTTACTTTGATGAGTGTCTAAACTGAGTGATATTTCTGTAGATAATTCTGTGTTTGAGTTAGCCAATTTATTTATTGGTAGTCCAGTGTGATTCTGTGAAGACTTGGTGCTGTTCTATTGGCAGGGTTGAGAATAATGCTTATTCTGGATCTAGAGTTGCACAAAAATAAAGATGCATCCATTTGTGGAGCTCCCACTGATAATGACATGGCTTGAATGAGCTGGGAAATCAATACAGCCACGCCTCTTTGGTTAGCTAGAGCTTCAAAGGCCCCCGGGCACTATACAGTCCCTGGACTCTTGAGCTCAAAGCTGTTCAATCTCTCTTGAATGACAGGCCGGCACAAGTAGACGCCAGTGTTTGGACAGCTAGCAGGGCTTCAAAATGCAAAGAACTGGGGCTTGCTACACATCTTTCTTATTCTGGTACTATCTCACAATTTCCACTTGTCCCAGCAGCACTGAGTCAGTCATCTGTGATTTCTCAGCTCAGGGAGAGGCGTGTGGACTTTCCTGCCAGTGCTGCCACTTGGAAATTTGAGTTAGGAACTAATCTCAGATGCTCTAAAGAATTGCAGTACTGCAAGTTGGGCAGTAATGCAGCGGGTTAAGCACACGTGGTGCAAAGCACAAGGACTGGTGTAATCCCGGTTCCAGCCCCCAGCTCCCCACCTGCAGGGGAGTCACCTCACAAGCTGTGAAGCAGGTCTGCAGGTATCTGTCTTTCTCTCCCCATCTCTGTCTTCCCCTCCTTTCTCCATTTCTCTCTGTCCTATCCAACAAGGACAACATCAATAACAACAATAACTACAACAATTATAAAAACAAGAGCAGCAAAAAAGAAATAAATGTTTTTAAAAAACAATTGCAGTATTATATACTTTGTTCCATTTAATAGCTGGTTATAATATGAAGGCTAATACAATCACTGTTCCTCATTTAGAAGGGAGTGAAACTTCATTAAAATATTTAAGTTAGTAAGGTGTAATACAATGAAGCCAGGGCAACATTCACAAGAGTTATCCTAAGTATGAAAAGTCCATGTCTCCTAAGACCGCCTTAAGCTTGGCATAATGGACTATAAACTAGCCCTGCATTTATCACTGCTGAGTAGTACAAACTAATACTATTATTTATAGGGACTTTCCTGTTATCTTCTCTTAGAAAGGACTCTACAGAATTCTTGAATGTCTACATACAGAAAAATAAAGCAGCAGTTATCTCCTCTCTGACAGTGGATGTTTTATTGATATTATTAAATTACCTCTTTCTAATATATTGGACTCATGATTAAAAGGAAAAATATTACCTGTATCTATAAAGTATATTTGTCTATGCTGCAAGAAGAAACTTGCAGAGGCAACATCTTATTTTTCATTTATTTTTTGCAGTTTTGTTCCCAGGAGCATTTTGAAGGGCTCATTTCCCAACAATACTCCATAAAATCAGAGGTCCAGGATGGAATACATTTGGTAAATTCTGGAAAAAAGTAATCTTCTCTCCTTAGGGGCTCACAATTCACTTGAGCATGTTAAACCCAGGTAGAACTTTCTGGAAAGAGGAAAACTGTTGAATCTCACTTTCCCAAAGTGCTTGATCAGGACCGCCTTTTATGATTCACTCATTATCACCGTGAGGTTTGCTAAATGTTTCCAGCAGGCTGGAGGTAGGAGCCAGATAATTGAGAGGCAGGTTTCCTCTAGCTGGTGGGAAAGTTTAGCTGCCTCAAATGATGACATCAAAGATTTAATCTTCATATTCAGTGGGCTATAAATGAAGTAAAACTCTGGGTGAGTCTCTAATCAAAGTTGAAATGTAACTCAAGGCTAAGAAAGGGGATAAACTGGATCAAGTAATATGCACCACCAAACTGATTTTCTCCACAATTAATTTTTCTCCAAATGACTTGGTTCCCAGCTGTCTCATGAGAAAGACTTTGCTGTTCCGAGTTCCTTAGCAGGGCAGCAAGGAATCTCACATGCCTAATGTTCTCCTCCAGCTCTTTCGTGCCAGAGAATTGCTAGGAATTCCAGAGTTTTCAAAGAGACCTCCAGAGAGAGAGAGAGAGAGAGAGAGAGGTCTTGTGGAGAAGAGCCCTGGGGAGTTGAAAGTTTGAAAAGTCCTAGGAGGGTGTTCAAGGTGAAAACCACTCTCAGGAGTGGGTCTCACAAGTGCTGCAGGACAAAGAGGGTATTTCTTGCATCTTTGATGACTGGCATCCCAAAACATTCCTGAAATTATGATATCACATGAATAAACACTTCTTCTACAAGTCGCAATCAGTGTGCATATTAGATGAAGAGTATCTGGTCCTTTGTGACACAGATTCCACTGGAGACAGAAGACCTGGGATAAAGTCTCTGTTTTACCATCCGATGCTTTGAGACTTGGAGCAACTTGCCCAGCCTTTTCAGGGTCTGTGATCATTTGGAAAAAGGGAGTTAGGAATCCTGGATATAGATAGGAATAAAGAATGTAGGGGATGGGATGCAGAACTCTGGTGGTGGGAATTGTGTGGAGTTGTACCCCTCTTATCCAATAAATAATGATTAATAATGATCTTGTCAATCGTTATTAAATCAATAAAAAGAAGGAGGAGGACAGGAACATACACACACACACACAAAGAAAGAAATCCTAGCTCAGGGCCAGGTTACAGGTTACCCAGTACAACATACAAGGTTCCATGATAAGGGTCTAGGGTTCAAGTCCCTGGTCCCCACCTGCAGGGAGAAGTTTTACTAGCAGTGGAGCAGCATGGGGGGTGGCTCCTTCCTCTCCCCTCCTCTCCTCTCCCTTCCCTTCTTATCCCTTCCCCTCATCCCTTCCCCTCTTCTCCCCTCCTCTTTTCTCCTCTCCTCTCCTGTGCCTGTCTTCCAATTTCTGTCAGAAATTAAAGGGGAAAAGAATAAAAAAGACTTCCAGGACCAATGCTTTGCCTGAGCCTCAGTGAGCACCCACCCTGGCGATAAAATCAAGTAAGTCTGCTATCAAACAAATGTGAAATGTCTGTGAATGAGCTCTCTAAATCATGCAATTTAGTACCAGTTGAGATTCATAATATCTCTATCAAAAAACCAAAAGAATCCTCATAAAATATAGGAGTTAGGAGACAATTCTTCATGATCATGGTCCATGTTAGTATATCCTGGAACAGGCCATGGTTTTGAAGTGTCTTCTCAAAGCAAACAGAAACAGTGCTTCTTTGGGTGAAAGATGTAGGCTGTCTTAGAGTCTGGAAGACAGAGGTAGTGTTTCCATTTCAAGTTGAGGACAGTCATGCCTACTTTCATTATAAGAAGTTTGGATTCCTTCAGATCACATTTATTCTCCTATATTTTCACTCAATGTGTGCAGAGCACTGGACCTCACTCTGGGACCAGGGGCTCTAACAACCAGAGAAGAAACACTGATTCTGGCTTCTGTTCTATCTTGGATAATTTTTTTCCCTACTCTATAGTTTGACATAAAAACTACACTGACATTTTTAATATATATAATTAGAAGGTACATCTCTGGAAAGAATCAGATTTAGTTTAACCCAGTGACAGAAAGA
Source organism: Erinaceus europaeus (assembly GCF_950295315.1). Taxonomy (NCBI): domain Eukaryota; kingdom Metazoa; phylum Chordata; class Mammalia; order Eulipotyphla; family Erinaceidae; genus Erinaceus; species Erinaceus europaeus. The sequence goes on along the minus strand of NC_080170.1, from coordinate 3,886,554 downwards.
TAGAATTAACATGACCTTGGGTATTGTCTTGATATAGTTACCTCCTAATATATTAAAGTCTTGTAGTTAAAAGAAAAGGATACTCACACCTGGTTGAGTGCACTGGTTACAGTGCACAAGGTCCTGGGTTTGAGCCTCCAGTCCCCACCTGAAGGGAGAAAGCTCTTCAAGTGGTGAAGCATGGCTGCAGGTGTCTCTCTGTCTTACTTTCTCTCTATTTTCACCTTCCATCTTGGTTTATGGCTGTCTCTATCTAATAAATAAAGATAATAAAAAAATTATAAAAAAAAGAAAAGAAAAGGGTAGTCACATTGAGGATTTGAGGAGGCATTTATACTTTTATATGAGTCAACAATTGGTTGGGAGACAGTGAATATGATTTCATGTTAAAACTGCACTCTTTCAAAAACATATTACAAATACTTCTGTATTTATTAAGGACACTTTTTTTTTCCTTTCTTGCTACTATATAAATTTTGGAAATAAAAGTCAGCACCTTCTACAGATTTGTGTTTACTATTAAATAATGAAATGACAATTAACAATAAAGTTACCTATGACCTTGAAATTAATTCACATTTCTTTAAATAGTCTTATATATTTCTACTTGAAATACCTTCCAGTCTGGCTGGAGAAAGTTATTTATCTACCCTCTGTAGTTTTACAAACATACAAGTACATAATATTCTTGTTAAGAGTTTCCAAATCAAGAATGCTGAAACATACTTAATTAGTGAGCTCATTTAGACAGTTCCCTTGGAGACAAGAGCCAAGTTTTTCTTGATTTTTTTTTTTTTTACTTTACCTAAAAGGTTTTAAGACAGTTAACCAATAACGAGTGTAGTCACTCTTTACAGTGAAAGATAAGGATGCAGTAATAATCCTAGGAGTGTACCACTTGTGAAGTGACCCCCCTGCAGGAATACCAAAGGAAATCATCTGGAACCGCAACAAGACAGGACTAAAGTGACTTCAGGAACCCACCAAATCACCCGACGTATGGCTCCTGGACAGAGAGGAGCCTAGGGTGAGATTAAGTGGCTGGTAACAGTCTGGCAGTTTACTAGTTGAGATATCACCTCCAGTCTTTTTTATCAACAAAAAGACTACTGAAGGGAAGAGAGGACTCCCCTAAGACTCACCAAATGCAACTGTGAGTCTCCATTGCTACTGACCTCAGAGTCTGGAGCAGCAGGGAGTAGGCCCTGTGCTGACACCAGGGGACAGAGAAGTAACCAAGAAACTAAGGAGAAAATCTACACCTTGGTGGCCTAGTGGTAGGGCTGTGTGGTGGGTGCCTTTCCATGTTGTTCTCCTGATGAGAACATAGTGAATAGTTGCCTCAGAACCTACAGATTATAAACGGGACTTGTTTAGAAACTCATAGGGCCCAACAGTGCTGTCCAGCTTAGCAGAGAAGCTGAATTGAGCCTGGAGCTTTGGATTGTTGGGGTGTGAGAGTGTCCTTGCATAACCACTGTATTACCTCTCCCCTAACCTGCTTTATCTCTTGGTCAGGAGTCAGTGATTAAGCTAAGAAGCCTACTTATAGTTTAAAAGCCTTCAGGCTCCCATATCCTACAGGGAAGAAAAGAACAAAAGAGGTTTTTAAAGCCACTGCTTTCCAACTCAGGGATTAAAATGATATTGAAACAAATGTTAATTTCCACAATTGTGAACCCTTTTACGTACCTTATGTAGAAACAGGCAAGAGTGATCAGTAATTTCAAAAGTACTGAGAGAGGGACCTCATAACATACTATATAGAATGATTACACCAACAAGAAGAAGTATTGGAGAAGTGACCCAGGACAAGAGTCCAGCTAAAAGCCCCCCCCCAAAAAAAGGTTGAAGCACAAAATAATGAGGTCAACATCCAAACATTAGCTAAGGAAATAATCACAGGAGTGAGTAAAATGTTTGAAATAATTGTAATCATAAATGCAGAAACAACAAATGAAACTCTGGAAGAAAACAATAATTACCTCAAGGTTTTTAAAGAGCTGAAAGCTGAAATAGCTGAGCTAAGAACACAGCTAGCTGAACAAGCTGAAACAGTATCAGAACAGGGTAACAAAATAGATGAATTCCAGAAAACAGTAGAGGGGAGAGAGAATAGAATTAATGAGGCTGAAGACAGAATTAGCAAGATAGAGGACAAATTAGAGACAACTAAAAAAGAAGTGAGAGACCTCAAAAATAGATTAAGAGATACTGAAAACAACAACAGAAACCTATGGAATCACTTCAAAAGAAATAATATATGCACTATTGGCGTACCAGAGGAAGAAAGAGTGGGAGGGGAAGAAAGCATTCTTCAGGACGTAATAGCTGAGAACTTCTCTAGTCTAGGCAACATCAAAGACATAAAGATTCAAGAAGCCCAGAGGGTCCCAAATAGAATTAACCCAGACTTAAAAGACACCAAGCACATCATATTTAGAATGGAAAGGAATAAGGATAAATAAAGCATTCTGAAGGCTGCAAGGAAAAACAAAGGGTTACCTACAGAGGAAAACCCATAAGATTAGCAGCAGACTTCTCCACACAAACACTACAGGCCAGAAGAGAATGGCAAAATATCTCTTGAGTGCTCAATGAGAAAGGCTTTCAACCAAGACTACTGTATCCTACTAGACTGTCATTCAGATTAGATGGAGGCATCAAAATCTTCTCAGACAAGCAACAGTTGAAAGAATCAACTATCACCAATCCTGCCTTGAAAGAAGTTCTGTAATGTCTCCTATAAACAGTCAGACCACCATAAATATGCCATATACCAGAACACTCTAAAAATCTATAAGAATGGCATTAAAATATCTTTAATCTTTGATATCAATAAATGTCAATGGCCTGAATTCACCTATTAAAAGGCACAGAGTAGGAAGATGGATCAGAAAACACAACCCAACAATATGCTGTCTACAGAAAACCCACCTAACTCAACAAGACAAACAGACTCAAAGTGAAAGGAGAGAAAACTATCATAGAAGCCAATGCCCCACAAAAAAAGAGCAGGAACTGCTATTCTCATATCTGATATGATAGACTTTAAAATAAATAAAATTTAAAAAGATAGGGATGGGCATTAATTAATGCTAAGAGGGTCAGTCAATCAAGAGGACTTAACAATTATTAACATATGCACCCAATGAGAAGCTATCTAAATACATCAAACATCTCCTGAAAGATCTACAGAAATATATTAACAGCAACACTGTAATAGTAGGGGACTTCAACACCACATTCCCTCAACTTAACATATCATCCAAGCAGAAAATCAATAAATACATGAGGGAGCTAAATGAGGAGACAGATAAACTAGAACTATTGGACATTTTCAGAGTCATTCACCCCAAGAAACTGGAATACATATTCTACTCAAGTCCATATAGGTCATTCTCAAGGACAGACCATATATTAGGCCACAAAAACAGCATCAGCAAATTCAAGAGCATTGAAAGCATCCCAAGCATCTTCTCAGACCACAGAGGAATTAAACTAACATCTAACAATAAATAATCCTAGGAATGGGAACACCTTGTAGGCAAACACACATTTCTCCAGCCTAGGGTAGATTTAATCCTGTTGCAAATAAAAGCAAATAGACCTACATCTCCTCTCACATTACTCCCTGTGGTCACTGAGCTATCATTCCCTCACTTATAAGTGACTCAAAACACACTTTTTTTTTTTTTTACCTCAAGGCACAATTTCAGATTAATTTCTCAAAAAGGGAATAACATAAATTAGAAATTTATTTTAAGGGGCTAGGTGGTAACATACATGGTCATGTGCACAAATTACCATAAGCAAGGAGCTTGGTTCAAGCCTCCTGTCTCCACCTACAAGGGGAAGCTTCATGGGCTGTGAAACAGTGCTACAGGTGTCTATGTTTCTCTCTGCTTATCTCACCCCTTATATTCTTAATTTCTCTTTTTCCTAGCAAATAATTAAATGCACATTTAAATTATTTTAAAAAGGATTTCTAGTTCAGAGAATCTCAGATTTTCTATAATTGCTTTCTGTAACTAAATTATAGAATTAAACATGTGTTTTTACCTACATCATGTAGTTCCTTAGTAGAGGACCTTGCTGAGAACTTCCCAGATACCCAACAAAACAACATTCTACTGTCTAATTGTGTCAAGGAAAATTCATACTTGCATGTTTCTTACCAGTTTTTCTTTCTTTTTTTAATTTTATTTATTGGGATTAATGATTTATAGTCAAAATTAAAATACAGTAGTTGGTCCATGCATAACATTTCTCAGTTTTCCACATAACATTGAAACCCCCTACCTAGGTCCTCCTTTGCCATCCTGTCCCAGGGCCTGAACCCTCCCCACACACATACCAGAGTATTTTCCTTCAATGTAATAAATACACCATCACCAGTGTTTTTCAAAAGATTCAATTCTATAAAATTCAAAGGGTTGGGAATAGGATTGGATTCTGGAAACTACTTCCTCACCAAATGTCCAATATGTGCCATTTAAGGGAATAAACTGAGAAGCTGCAATTTAAATCAGGTTGGTGAGTGCTCCAGTATGAAGCTTTATTGGATTTTCAATTATAATTAACAGAATAATAACTAAAGATGTAAACAGAAACAGAAATGACTGTACAATCAAACACCTGCTTCATAATTATTTGAACGACAAAATGTTTTTGAGTCTCCCACTTATTTATAATCTTGGCATGTTTTTTTAAATGCTTGTCTATGTATCAATCTGCTTTATTATTTTATAGCTCTCCCTGAGACAAAAACAACTCAAAAATAATCTGATCCAGGAGTCCCAAAAAACTTGCTGGAAGGTCAGTTTATACAAGTCCTGTGGGGACCTAGGGAGAAATTAGACAAATGCAAAAGAGCCAGAAGTGAACTACTGCTAGACCCTTCACTGAAAGTGGGGTAACCTCCAAAATGTCTAGATTGGACTCAGACATGGTGGATCCAGAGTTTATCAGAGTGGGGATAGTGGGAGGACTTTCAAAGCTAGCTTCAAGAGCCACTGCTGAATAAGGCCACATCCAGCCACCCTGCCACCCTGCCAGAGCAGACCAGGCACCATTTTCCTCTGGCATCCTAAAAATCTTCTATTTGGTTTGAGCAGTGCATTTTCATTCCATTCATCATTTAAAGACAGATAATCACAAAGTCATTACATTGGCCGACACCAGACCCTGCGCTTCGACTGTATCGTAATTGAGCACTGTGCTCAGTGCCAGGTCTAATGGATAATGAATATATTATGTCAGGATAGCCGCCTCCATGAAGCTCCAGAGGAAGGGACTGAAGAGGCCAGGGGTGACACCGAGGGTCACACAGGCTGCACAGAGTTACTGATGGAGCCCTTGTGTAATGAGGTAATCAATGATGGGTGTGGGGCTGTCTGCAGGCCTCTCACTCTGCAAATGGGAAGAGACTCCAAGAAGACAGTCACCATTTACTCAGTAGGATTGAGAAAGACTGGACTTAGCTTGGGAGTGAGCCTGTATTTTCTTTGAACTGTGGTAATGCTAATGTCTTGGGACAGAAAGGTTCATACATGGGCATGAGTCTGGCAATGCTACAGAGGAACACAGCTCAGGTTACTGTGCATCATCATCTGGCCAAGGCTCTTTTCTTCTTCTTTCCCTCCTCCTCCTCCTCTCTCTCCTCCTCCTCCTCCTTCTCATTCTCCTACTCTTCCTCCTCCTCTTCCTTCTCCTCCTCCTTCTCCTCCTACTTTTCCTTCTCCTTCTTCTTTATCTTCTCCTTCTTCTCCTTCTCCTCCTCTTCTTCCTCCTCTTCTTCCTCCTCCTCCTTCCCCTTTTCCTCCTTCTCCTCCTTCTTCTCCTTTTCCTTCTTCTTCTTTTTCTTCTCCTTCTTTGTCTTTGTCTTCATCTTCCTTTTTGTGGGGGGGGGGGGACTAATGAATATTATGTAGGACACTCTTATGTATGGAAGTGCATGCAGAAAATATTTTTGGTTTTTTATAATTAATTATATCCCAGAATTTGTTAGGCCTAAGTAATACTGAAGCATGTACTAATGATAACAATTATATTCATGTTGGTAATAACAATATTATATGAACATCAGAACACAGTGAACTTTGGGACTACAGCATTTTCTAAACACTTAACAGGAGTCACTGCTTGCATCCAAAACAACTCCAGTATAGAAATTACTATAATAATTACCCCCATACAAAGAACCCTCCTGCACTTCTGGTGGGAATGTCAATTGGTCCAACCCCTGTGGAGAGAATTCTGGAGAACTCTCACAAGGCTAGAAGTGGACCTACCCTATGATCCTGCAGTTCTTCTCATGGGGATAGATCCTAAGGAACTAAACACACCTATCCAGAAATATTTTTATACATCTATGTTCATAGCAGCACAATTTGTAATGGCCAAAACCTGGAAGCAACCCAGGTGTCCAACAACAGATGAGTGGCTGAGCAAGTTGTGGTCTATATACACAAAGGAACATTACTCAGCTATTCAAAATGGTGATTTAGTCTTCTTCACCCAATCTTCAATGGAACTTGAAGAAATCATTTTAAGTGAGATAAATCAGAAACAGAAGAATGAGTATGGGATGACCTCACTCATAGACAGAAGTTAAAAACAAGATCAGAAAGGGAAACACAAAGCAGAACTTGGACTGGTGTTGATGGACTGCACCAAAGTAAAAGACTCTGGGGTGTAGGAGGGAGGGTTCAGGTCCTGGAACATGATGGCAGAGGATGTAGTGGGGGCTGTATTGTCATGTGGAAAACTGGAAAATGTTATGTATGTACAAACTATTGTATCTTACTGTTGACTGTAAACCTGTAATCCTCCAATAAAGAAATAAAATAATACTAATAAGAATTACCCCCATGATCTAGTGAACACAAGTAGCCAAGGCTACAGTGTAAATGGTTGCATCTGTACATAAAATGGCAAAGTTGGGGGAGTCGGGGGGTAGAGCAGCTGGTTAAGTGCATGTGGCGCAAAGTGCAGAGACTGGCGTAAGGATCCCGGTTCAAGCCCCCGACTTCCCACATTCAGGGGAGTCGCTTCACAGGTAGTGAATCAGGTCTGCAGGTGTCTATCTTTCTCTCCCCCCTCTCTTCATTTCTCTCTGTCATATCCAACAATGATAACATTAATAATAACTACAACAATGAAAAACAACAAGGGCAACAAACGGGAATAAATAAATAATATATTTTTTTAAAAAATGGCAAGTTGTTTTCTCAAACTAATACTGTAGAATGGTTCCTTAAATTAACAGTGATGCTAAAGAGTAGAAAATATGGGGCTGGGTGGTGTTATACCTGGTTGAGCACACATGATATAATATGCAAGGACTGAGGTATGAGCCCCTGGTCCTCACTTGAAGGGGGAAAGCTTCACAAAAGGTGAAGCAGGGCTGCAGCTGTCTGTCTCTCTCCCTCTCTATCTTCTGTCTCAATTTCTGACAGTCTCTATCCAATAAATAAATAAAGATAATAAAATTTAAAAATAAATTACTAAAAGGAATATAAAATGTTATAGACATATGGAAAAGATGAAAGTATACATTATGTTCATGGACAAACAGACCTCAGGCCAGAGGTTTGAGAAAGAGGCAGAATTTTGGTGAATGTCATTTTCTTTACTGTTGGTCTGCTTCTAATTCTGCTTCTAAGACCCTTTGTGTGGCATGCTTAACATTGTGGTCTATTTACATAATCACTGCTTTACCTGAGACCCGCCCTGCCTGCAGGGCACTGGTTTAATCCCACTGGTTCGCACTCTCTTTTTGCTCCACCCCATCTCCTAGTCACACCCTGTTTTTACACCCTACCACTTCCTTCCTGGAGAGTATAAATGCAGATGAATAAAGCCAGCATGGCACTGCACTGCTTCCCAGCTAAGCCATGAGTCCCTGGTCATCTGTCTCCCGCCAGTGAAACTAGCCCGGCATCTGGCGCCTGAACAGGGACCTGCACTTTAATATGCTGAAAGGTTTGATAAAATATTATATAATGTTGAAAGTAACTCACTTTTTATTTTCACTCCTAATATTAACAACAAATGTTTTCTGGTGCCATTTTCATCAAGCTCAATTAGGGATTTGAACATATGGACTGTGGCATTTGAATCCATTTACCTGGGAAAAGATTGATGTACTTTTCCAGTCTAGACACACTGTGATTGTGGATAGCGAAAGCTTTTGAAAATAGGGTAGACTGTCAATATAAAGGAGGCGTATTTCTTATTTCAATATATGAGCAATGACAGTCTGAAGAAGTACTTTATTCCTGAGAGAACAGCATGCAATAAGAAATTACCAAGTCTATCATGTATAAAGTTAGCATGAATACCTTTCGAGTACGATAAGGTTCTAAAAGGATAAGGAGTTATAAAGCTATCACTTTACAGGGAATAATAATAGTTCATTGCTACATGCTATAATCTATAGGGAGTCACTAAAATATTCAGTCGGCAATAGTGTTTTTTTTGCTTTTTGCTTATTCTGAAAGAAAGAAAACTGGAAGGAAATGTTAGAAAAGAGAGATTTAGTATATGAAGACTGATACTGTCAGACAGGGGGAAATGGAATGTCGCTGGAGTCTATGGTATGCTCAACATGTGGTTCTAGAAAGCAGAGTCAGGCCTATCCACGTCACGCTAGCTGGCACTGTAGCAGGGGACAGTTCTGCTTACTATGCCAAGAGGGACCAGACAGACTCTGCTGACTTAGCTCAGTGTGGCCTGAGTCTGGGGGTCACACTAAGCTTTTTGTGTGTACAAACTCTAATACGATGTAGTGACCTAGTTTGCAAAGTTATTTTGAGAGACATCCTAGGTTTCACCAAAATTTAAAGTATGCTGAATCAAGAATTACAGTAGAATGACTGAATACAAGGAGAAAAAAAAAAATCTTAAAGAACAATGTATGAAAACAAGTTGTGTTAATGAAGAATGAGCTAGCCAAGACAAGGGGAAAAATAATCATTCTCTCAATTTTGGTTGTTGCACAAAGTTCTACAACATTCTTCTAGGATTGTCAAGATTCAGTTCACTCCAGAGTTAGTAAAATAATTCAATTGCTTTACTTCAGCATCACAATATCCCTCATTGTAATCATTATGTACAAAACATAAAAAAATAAATAAATAGGGAGTTGGGCAGTAGTGCAGTGGGTTAAATGCACATGGCACAAAGCACAAGGACCGGCATAAGGAACCAGTTCGAGCCCCCGGCTCCCCACCTGCAGGGGAGTCCCTTCATAGGCGGTGAAGCAGGTCTGAAGGTGTCTTTCTCTCCCCCTCTGTCTTCCCCTCCTCTTTCCATTTATCTCTGTCCTATCCAACAATGACAATATCAACAACAACAATGACTACAACAATGAAAAACAACAAGGGCAACAAAAAGGGAAAATAAATAAATATAAAACTATTTTAAAAAAATAAGTAAATAAAATAAAACAGGGCCTCATACATTCAAGGTTTTACACTCACAGGCCAACCTTTTCTAGTTTATATAGAGACAGAGACAGAGATCTGCATTACAACACAGGACATGCCCTGGGCCTGGGTTCCTCCGTGCGTCAACACTATTGAGATATGAATCTAAACTACATACCTGACAACCCATGTGCCCTGCCTTGTACTTTATCTTTCTAGCCACCTCCACCGTTTCTGAGACTGGCTCTAAGTTTCATAATATGATACCAGGGGTGTGTGTGTGTGTGTGTAAGGGGAGGGGGGCAATGAGTTTAGTACAGGAAGATACAGAAGTAATTCTAGCAGGCTAATCTTCCTAGGAAGAAAAAAATACCATGGCTTCATATCCTCCTCCTCCCCACAGGACATTCTCTGACCCTTCTCTTCTTCAGCATGAAGATTCCAAAGATTCTTTTCTTCATAGTCCAAATGTTATTATTATTTTTTTTTTATGTCTCACTATTTGTATTTCCAAAGCAAGGCAATCTGTCAACTCCTAATAAATTGGTATCAATCCAATATGTTAATATATTGGGCTATAAATATGCCCTGCTTTTTCCTCAGAAGAAAGCTATTCACCTCTTGCTTTAAAACAGTCTGATTTTGATGAGAGATCACAGATAAAAAGAAAAGAAAAAAAAAAGCCTGATAGTGTTTGGTGTACTTATTTGTAAATTTAAGAGGAGAGGGAGAAAATGTCTACTTTGTTCACCTAAACAGATTCAGGAAAAGAAAAATGAAGTACCTATGCTTTCAAAATGTACTCCAGACAACTAGATTAGATGGAACAATGCTTTTTCCTTCATTTGAACCAGATAAAAAAAGATATTTAAAAATTTCCCAAGGACAAAGAGCTTTTGTTATACAATTTGTGTTTTGCATTTTCCATTTTCTAAACAGCTTTGTTCCTGATAGCCAAGCTAACTACACTTTGTGGCCGTTATGTCTGATAGGTGATTTTTAGTGGGATTTTTTTTCTTTTCCTGTAAGGGAAGAAGCAGTAGCCCAGTTTCACAGAGCTTGTTCTCTGGATGAGTTGACATTTCATTCATATCAGTCAAACAACTACTTTATCCTCCTTGTAAAGCAAACCCTCAGTGTTCTCATAACTTGAAAACTAAAAACACTGCCAACAACAAAAGACCTCTGACAACTTTATTGTCTGCCATAAATCAATCCAGCAAGATCAAGTGACAAAATATGAAATGTCAAATCTATAGTTCTCTGTGTTAAAGTGATAGTATTCATTGTCTATTTAATGCATCACTTCATTTATGTATCTATTTGGTTTTCTAACCTGCAGATAAACAACACTGCTTGGTGCTTCCTAAAGAAAAAGCCACATTGTTCCTACAAGACAGCAAAAACACATTTTCTCACTTTTTTTTTTTTTTTTAGAAATTTCATCTGAGTCTTTGAACATTACCAATAAGCAGAATGATTATACTAAAAATAGATAATACATTTCACCTGCTTCTTAGGAGACCTTGAGGGACATAGGGAGATACCAGTGACCATGTTTTAAAGTTAAGTGAGAGAATACCAGCATTTGAATGGTTCACTGTAATTACTGGCACAATTGCATTCACATCCGTAGTTTCCCTATACCAGACAATGGAAACACAATTTCTGGAAACTAATTTTCTTTTTTTTTTTTTTTAATTTTTTTAATATTTATTTTTATTTATTTATTCCCTTTTGTTGCCCTTGTTGTTTTATTGTTGTAGTTATTATTGTTGCTGTTGTTGTTGGATAGGACAGAGAGAAATGGAGAGAGGAGGGGAAGACAGAGAGGAGGAGAGAAAGATAGACACCTGCAGACCTGCTTCACCGCCTGTGAAGGGACTCCCCTGCAGGTGGGGAGCCGGGGTTCGAACCGGGATCCTTATGCCGATCCTTGTGCTTTGCGCCACCTGCGATTAACCCGCTGCGCTACAGCCCGACTCCCTGGAAACTAATTTTCAACCTCTGAAACCATAAAATCATGAAGATGGGGAGTCGGGCTGTAGCGCAGCGGGTTAAGCGCAGGTGGCGCAAAGCACAAGGACGGCATAAGGATCCTGGTTCGAGCCCCGGCTCCCCACCTGCAGGGGAGTCGCTTCACAGGCGGTGAAGCAGGTCTGCTGGTGTCTATCTTTCTTTCCCCCTCTCTGTCTTCCCCTCCTCTCTCCATTTCTCTCTGTCCTATCCAACAATGACAACAACAATAATAACTACAACAATAAAACAACAAGGGCAACAAAAGGGAATAAATAAATAAAATAAGTATTAAAAAAAATCATGAAGATGTAATCACAGGTGTTTTGTGAATCATCTTAGAAGACACTGAGGGCCAGCAGGCATCTCCTCCAAGTGAAATGCTCATGGAAGTTCAAGAATTCAATGAATTAAGGGAACAGATGCTGTTATTAAAATGAGGGAAACCAGGGATTAAAATGGGGATAAGGATAAGAGAAGAAAATCCTTTCTTTCTCTTACTAGAGCAAACTGCCAAGATTTTGCTTCGGTATTATTTTAGAGTGTTGCTATTTTGATTAATTTGCCTTAAGGTCTTAATTTGGGCATCCAACAATCATTTCTATTGACTATTTACCTCTTGGTCTATTTTTCTCCTTAGAGCTCATGACATGTGACAAATAAAATCTTACAATTCTTTACTGCCTGTGTCTATATGTACTTCCAAGTGTTCTGAAAGCAGGGGTTTACACAGTCTTTATTCAGAACAACTAAAGCAGTGATCTCTTAACATTTAACAAACTATTTCGAATGAACAAATAAATGACTGAGATAATGAGTCTAGTAAGGGATAGGGAAAAACTGAAAGGACAAAAATAAATTCACAAATTATGATGGTCAGAGTCAGTGAATCTCAATCAGCAGTCAAAATGAGTACAAATCACTCAGTCAAAATACATAGATTATCAAAATAAACTAAAATAAGCACACACATGCAGTATTTAGTATCTATAAGCTAATCAGGGACATGGTAATATTGATAAAAGGAAAATGAGAATAGATTTTCTATACAAAAACTGGTCTGAAGGAATGTTTTGTAGCTCCTTTAATATCAGACTACTAAATCATAAGGTTGAAGTGCTATTAAAAATAAAGGGGGTTGTCATGTAATGATCTATATGCCACAAACTGTAAAGACCTGTTATGACCTCAAAATAGACATAAAACTTGTAGAATTTGACAAATTCATAATCACACTGGAACAACATAGCATGCATCCATTATAAATGCATTTGTTAGACAAGGCAAAAATATTCAAAGGACAATAATATCTCAACAGTTTTTCTTTACCTGGTTCAACAAGGATGCATCTATATGGATCCGCGTCCTGAGTAATTATGTACCAGACACTCTGCTCCTGAATACTGTTGTGTATTTGTTTGTGTGTGCGCGTGTGCGCTCGTTTGTTTAGACAGAGACAGAGAGTGACAGAGACCAGGGACTGAAGCATCCTTCTCTGCAGTGGGGATTAGGCCCAAACTTGGGCTGTGCACATGGCAGAGTAGTTAATACCCAGCTGCATCATTTTACCAGCCTACAACATCACCTCTTCAAAAGCAAATACATTCTAAGCTATTAGGCAACTGTCATCTCACTTCAAAGCCACCAGACTTATACCAACAACATTCTTTAAAGATAAAAAGTCAAGGTAATAACAATTACAATATAGAGATGAACGGAGTAAGTAATTATGGGATGGATGAATGAAAGGAGACTTACTGTTCATATCAATAATGAAGTGATACTGACATTGAATTAAAATTGAACTCTAGAAATTATAAAACAAATAGAATAAATCTAAAGAGAAATTAAGTCCAATGTAAAAAAAAATAAATAATGTGAAATGATTATTAGCCATAGACAACCAGTTTGAAGGTGGCGATGCAAAAAGTTATAAAGTAACCACACTTCTAAGAGGGATAGTAAAACAAATTTTAAAAGACAAAATAAATAAATAATGGTAAGACTGAGAAAACACTACAAATGCTGAAAAAGATTACAGAGAATATTTTAGAAAACAGACAAAAAGAAAATTTGCCTATTATAACTTCACTTGCCAAATATAAATGAGAAAAAAAATAAAATATCAAAAATCTGTCGCTATTTAAGAGATTTAAGCACTAAATGAAATGCACACCCAGAAAAGATCAGATGAGATTCAGAGAATAATTTCAAACAAATACTCAAGGAAGAATTCATAACACAAGCACAAACACTTCAGGGAATGGCAAAAGTATAGATATTTTTCAAGTTCTGTCCTATACTTCAAGCAAATACATATTTGTCAAATGCAACTCTTAAAACTTGAGACAGAGGAGGGCGGTTTGGTAACACATAAACAAAGACTTATCTCAATTTTAGATATAGACAAAAGAAAATCCTAAACTGTGGGACTATGTGTAAGCTTGATAGAGCTTAGGGAGAACTCCCCCCATCCTTGGATGGAGGTCTAAGAAGATACCCTCTTGTTAGTCTCTCTCAACCGAGGTGCGCAAAGGGGAGAAACCGTCTCTCAGACTAAGTTCTTCCCTTCTTGACTCTCAAGCCCACAGAAACCTCAATATCCCTTTCCATTAACTGCAGGCAACATGGCCGCCTACTTTAAGATTCACTTGCTCAAAGTTCACCTCACCTTCTGATCACAGAGGAGAACACACCTTATCACACACTCTATCATACACCTCAGACCCCAGATAAGAGAAATTCCAACCTATATGGCCTTTTGATATCCATCTTCTCTCTGTCTCACCCTACTGGTTTAACCCCTATGCTTCTCTCAAATACCTTTGGATAATTAAGTTGCTTGTGTCATGGAGAATAACTGTCTTGTATCTCATCAATTCCTGTCATACCAGCCCCCTACTATAGGGGCAAGCTGACCTTTAAGAAACCTGTAATTTCTGACATGTTTGAAATATGTTCTTTGTTTGATTTTCTATTTAAACTCATGTCCACCTGCCAATAAAGAAGATTTGAGATTTTGAAAACACATCATTTTCTCCCCGGTGTCTCTGTTTCGTTTCGTACCTTGAGCGAGCGAGAGAGAGCCGGTCGCTTGCCTTCCTGCTGGAGATCACCCCGCCAGAAAGCCGACACTAAACCAGATGTTAATAGCCTTATCCAGCAACTGATGATAATAGTACAATTGTAAAAATTCATAGATTGTAGTGTATTTTTCAGGTAATGCAAAAATAGCCTAATACCACCACATTTACCATTCCTTGATTTAATTTACTGTATCAGGTGGTACAATGAAAAATAAAGAAGTTTGACAGAACTGAATAACAATTGCTATTAACAAATACCTCAGGAAATGAAAAGTTTAGAGAATACTGAGTCTTATACAAAGTAATTAGAAAATTTAAATGCCCACAACAAATTTTAGCACCATCATTTCCTGTAAAAAGTTAGTCAATGTGGTCGTCAGGCGGTAGCACAAGGGTTTAAGTGCATGTGGTGCTAAGTACAAGGACCAGCATAAAGACCCCAGTTTGAGCCCCGGCTCCCCACCTACAGGGGAGTCACTTCACAGGCAGTAAAGCAGATCTGCAGGTGTCTGTCTTTCCTCCTCTCTGTCTTCCCCTCCTCTCTCCATTTCTCTCTGTCCTATCCAACAATAACAACATCAATAACAACAACAATAATAACTACAATAAAAAACAACAAGGGCAACAAAAGGGAATAAATAAATACAAATAAAATATATAAAAAATAAAATAAAAGTCAATGTGATATTACAAAGCTTTGCTAAAACAACATAAAAGGATTAGAAATCAAGGTCTTAAAAACTGAAATGCAAGTTACAATGATCACCTTATTTACAAACAACACATTACTCTGGAAACTTGAGAAATTTTAAGAGCAAAAGAAACTTGATGTAAACTCAGTGAGGTAATATAAAAAGCCAGAATTTTATTATTTTCTTTTATTTCATTTCATTTTTTGCCTCTAGTATTATCGATGGGGCTGGGTGCCTGCATTACTAATCCACTGCTCCTGGAGGCCATTTTTTTTCTTTTGTAACTCTTGTTGTTTATAGTTGTTGTTGTTATTGTGATGGCTATCATTGTTAGATAGGACAGAGAGAAACTGAGTGAGGAGGGGGAAGACAGAGAGGGGGAGAAAAAGACAGACACCTGCAGACCTGCTTTACTGCCTGTGAAGTGATTCCCCTGCAGGTGGGGAGCTGGGGGCTCAAACCAGGATCCTTACACTGGTTCTTGCACTTTACACTGCATGTGCTTAGCCTTCTGCACTACTGCCCAGGCCCCAAAAGCTAGAATTTTCAACTGAGTGTTACTTTTACATGCCTACAGCCCCAGATGTCACAGGTTTTTATCCCCAGTACCACCATAAGGTAAATTGAGAAGTGTTATGAATTTTCTTTCTCACGAAAATAAACCTACAATTTAAAAATTACTGGTATAATTACTGGTCCATCCATGAGTGAGGTCATTTTATATTGTTCCTTTTCTTTCTGGCCTATCTCACTTCACATAACTAGGGAAAAAAAAAAAAAAAACCCTGGAACTCAACAAAATACAATCAGGATCTCTCCAGAAACTCACTAAGCCACAGCCACTAAGTTGTGGAGGTTACTACAGTTTCATCCTGAACTCTCTGGGCAGAAGACCTCAGCAATAAGTCCTGTTACTTCACCTCATAGGAGTCCTGTCCTATTAAGGAAAGACAGAAACAGCCAGGGGGTATGGATCAAATTTCCAATGTCCATGTCCAGCAGAGAAGCAATTACAGAAGCCAAACCTCCTCCTTCTGTACCCCATAAAGAATTTTGGTCCCAGAGGGGTAACTGTTAGGGGAAAGGTGACCAGAGGGTTTTGAACTCCAACTCCATCAGGACCCAGAGAAAGAAGAGGAAAAAAAACAAGCAAACAAAGGAAGGACACTCAGAAGTGATAGGTGTGCCTAAAAAAGAAAGACAAGATCATAGAAAAAAATGGGCAAATGTATATAAATATAGATAGACAGTTATAGAAATAAGTCAACCCTTATCTGTGACCTTGGGAGAACCACTTCAGTTTCCAAAGGAGGGAATGGGGACACAGGACTCTGGTGTAAAGTTATACCCTGGTTATCTTAGAATTTTGTAAATCAATATTAGATCACTATTTTTTTTTTTTTTTAAGATATAACAAGGAAAAAAAAAGGTGAAATGTAGAGTAGTTGTGGTCTGTATGGAAACAGAGTCAAGGACTAAACATGAGAGGCAGACAGGGGCTGAGAAGACTCTGTGATCCAGTAAATGATGATAAAGGAAACATTCAGCTGCTAATGGGAGAAGCTGTTGGGGACATGATAAGCTATACTCATGTGACAACTCCTTGTACGTCATTATTGCCCTTAACAGAATGATTTGAAATGGTAACCACATTACTACACATCAACAGTAGTAAGTCAGTATAATCTAAAAAGAACAGTTTATAATAGGAAGGAAAGCCTTTTAAGATACTTGGGGTTTAAGATACTTGAAACATATATACTATATGTAGAGATGATTTTAAGAGATAAAAAAACTTTGTTAGCAAAAAAAAAAAAAAAAAAAAGGATTGCATATACTACCCAAAAGCTGGAAATACAGTTATGTATAACACAATCTAGTTAGCATAACACAATATAAAGCTACAAATTATCCCCAGATCTCTGTACAAAGTAAGAGAGATTCCAATCATGTTCTTTAAATACAAGACTGAATATTATATAAAGAAACCTCATGAAAGAACTAGGAGAAGTGGAAGATTCTCTCTCACCCTTTCTGCTACTATCTCAATTTTAAAAAAAAGGAAAGAAAGAAAGAGAAAAAAAGTTTATGGAGAGCATTAGAATTGTGCTGGCATAAAGTCCTAGTGAAAAACCTTGGCAGCAAAGTGATTTACTTAATGAATTTATATAATGAAAATATAGTGGCTTTATTATATATGCTAGTAGAGTAGGTAAATTTTTTAAGTACACATATTACCATATGCAAGTTCCCAGCTTCAAGCTCCCACCTTCCGACCTAGAGGGAAGAAACATCAGGAGTGGTGAAGCAGGGCTGCAGGTGCCTCTCTTTCTCCCTCCTATTTCCCCTCCCTTTCTTAATTTCTCTCTGTTATTTCAAATAAAGAGAAAGAAGAAGAAAAGAAAGAGGAGATATTACAATAAATGAGGTAGAGATTCAAGAGATTATGCAAGAATACTATGGACATCTGTATGGAACCTAATTTGACAACACAGAAGAAATGGACACATTCTTAAAGTCAGATCCGCTACCAACTTTCACGTAAGAGGAAGTAGATAAACTTAACAGGCCAATCACCAGTAAAGAAATTGAAACAGTAATCAAAAGCCTACCCAAGAAAAAAAATCTGGGTCCTGATGGCTATACTAATGAATTTTACAAAACATTCAAAGAAGAGGTAATACCCATCCTCCTAAACTCTTCCTGAAAAAGGAAGACAAGGGAACACTCGCAAATACATTCTTTGAGACTAACATCACCCTGATCCCGAAAGCCGGAAAGGACCCCACCAAAAAATAAAACTATAGACCTATATACCTGATGAATATCCATGCAAAGATCCTCAACAAAACCTTGGTTAACTGAATACAACAACATATAAAGAGAACAATCCACAAAAATCAAGCGGGATTCATTCCTGGTAAACAGGGATGGTTCAACATCCCTTAGTCAATAAACTTAATCCACTATATCAGCAAATGGAAATATAAAAAATTACATGATTATATCAGTCCATGCAGAAGATTCGACAAGGTACAACACCAATTTAAGATAAAGGCCCTCGAGAAACTGGGAGTGGAAAGAAAATTCCTTAAAATAATAAAGGCTATAGATGATAAACCCATGGCTAACTTCATAGGCAATGGGGAAAAGTTGGAAGCTTTTCCCCTAAAATCAGGAACTAGAGAGAGGTGACAATTCTCACAATATTTATTCAACATAGTCCTGGAAGTCCTCCCCATAGCAATCAGACAAGAAGGAGATATCAAAGAAATCCAAATTGGAAAGGATGAAGTTAAAGTCTCATTATTCACAGATGATACATCGGTATACCTAGAAGACCCCAGAAACTCTCCCAAGAAACTATTGTAAATCATCAATCCATTCAATAAAGTAGCAGGCTACAAAATCAATACCCATAAATCTGTGGCATTTCTTTATGCAAAAGATAGGTCAGAAAAATGAAACTGCAGTAAGCAATACCATTCACAGCTGAACCTAAGAAGATCAACTATCTAGGAATAAGTCTAAGAAAAGATATAAAGAACCTTTTCAAGGAAAACTTTTAACACTGTTAAAAGAAATAGAGGATGACAAAAAGCAATGGAAAAATATCCCCTGTTCATGGATTGGGGGAATAAATATCCTTAAAATGACAATTTTGGGAAGTGGAGCAGTAGTGCAAGGACTGGCATAAGGATCCTGGTTTGAGTCTCTGGCTCCCCACCTGTAGGGGAGTCGCTTCATAGATGTTGAAGCTGGTCTGCAGGTGTCTAGCTTTTTCTCCCCCTCTCTGTCTTCCCCTCCCTCTCCATTTCTCTCTGTCCTGTCCAACCGATGACATCAATCACAACAACAATAATAATTACAACAACAATAATCACTACAACAACAATGAAAAACAAGGGCAACAAAAGGGAAATTAAATAAATTAATTAAAAAAAAATCTTTATAAAGTGGCAAGTTTGCCAAAAGCAATCTCTAGATTCAATGTAATCCTTATTAAAATCCCAATGTGCTGGGAAATTGTGCGGATACAGTCACATCTGCCATGTTGTCTCCTCAGGCTATTGCTAGTTCCCGCGAGAGCTGGGACATTCCCGGAGTGCCTTTCCCAACCAACCCTGTCCGGGCTCGTCACTCCTGGTTTTTGCCCTATAAATCCCTTCTTCTTCCATCCCTCTCTCTCTTGCCCGCTTTTCACTTCAGTGATTAGACGCAGGGAAGGTTGCTGAGCGAGGCGGCCATTTTGGCTAGCTCCACGTGGCCCGAACCACTGCGCTCTCACCCAACTCTGAGGTGCCTGCACAAATAAAGAATTGTGTTCCTTCTCCGCTCCAGATCTCCTCTCTCTCTCTCTCTCCTCCCCAACGCAGCAGGAAACCAATGATATATTTAAGGAAATTGAATAGATTATTCAAAAATTTGTGTGGAACTCTAAAAAAAAAAAAAAACCACAAATAGCAAAAAAAAAAAAAGAAAAAAAAACTCTCCTAAGAAAAAAGAAGGAAAATGGAGGCATCACAATACCCAATTTAAGGTCATACTATAAAGCACTAGTAATCAAAACAGTGTGGTACTGGAACAAAAATGGTCATAATGGGTCAAAGATCTGGATGTCAGACCCAAAGGTATAAAATACATAGAAGAACATATTGGCGAAACATTTTATAACATTAACACTAAAAACATATTTGGAGACTTCACCCCATAAGCAAGGGAAACAAAAGCAAGATTGGATAAGTAGGATTCTATCAAATTAAAAAGCTTCCATACATTAAAAGAAAACTCCATAAAGATAAACAGGAAAAACAGCAAATGGGAGAACATATTCGCACATCATACTTCAGACAGACACTTGATATTAAACATCTACAAAAATTCATTCAGCTCAACAAAAAGAAAAAGAACAACCCAATAAAAAAGTGGGCAGAGGATATACATAGACAGTTCTCCAAAGAAGAGATACGCATGGCCCGCAGACATATGCAGAAATGCTCTAATTTACTCATCACCATGGCTCTACCATAAAGCAATGATGGAAGGAATAACCCCAGTCTCTGAAGGGAGGCTTGGGGTATCCTGCCCTGCCATTTGAAAAAAACTGGTCCTGAAATGAGTGCAGCCTGCAATGTTCCTCAGATGTGACCATGAGCTATAAGCTCAGACCGACAGGGATTTAGAGGTCACACAGGCTCTGGTGCTAAATATAAATATGCATTTACATATGGGCCCTGGAGCAGGTGGATGAAGGTAAATAGGTAATTTTAGACACATTTTTTTGTAATAAGAATTGGAGCTGCTCTCTTCCCTAATCCAGCTTTCTAGCCCTTTTCTCCAATCTGACACCAGTCTCTCAGACAATATTCTCATCCAACCTTACACTAGCTACCAAACTCAGGCAGAACTATTATCGTTGTCTGTCCACTGGAACACGCCTAAAATAGTTCTCCTAGCTTTCTTCGACCCTAAAATCCCTAATCTCATCTGCTCTGATCCTAATTTCTGGTTCTGGTTCATTAACCATCTTGTCTCAACTTAGGTCATGCCACCTTCCAGACACCAGGCTGCAGATGCTACCATGACTCCATCTGGACTTCTCTGGGCATTGACCTCAGCAATGTGGCCTGGACCCTCACATCTCCAGAGCTCTGGTTCACTAGGGAAAGATAGAAAAAGGGTGGGGGTGTGGATCGACCTGTTCAGTGCCCAGGCTCAGCGGAGAAGCAGCTACAGAAACGAGAACTCCTGCCTTCTGTTCCCCATAAACAACCTTGATCCAGACTCCCAGCAGGAGGAGAAGTGATAGGATGAAGATAAGAGGGCTCTGCACTCCAGCTCCATCAGCACCCAGAGAGAGAAGGAAAAAGAGAGGGACATATGGAGGTAGTCATGATGTCATGAGTGGCTTAAAGGGAAAGAGAGGATTGACTCAGAAAAAGAAGGGGCATCTATGTATAAATGTGGACAGATAGTTGTAGAGAAGATAGTTGGCCCATGTCTACAACTTTAGGGGAACTGTGATGGATTGCAGTGGTGAGACTGAAGATTCAGAACTCTCGTGGTGGGAATGGTCTGGATTCAAACCCCTGTCGACATGTAATTCTGTAATATAAAAATGTAAAAAAAGACAAGGAGAGAGAGATACCTGCAGCACTGCTTCACGAATGATGAATCTTCTCCCCTGCAGGTGGGGTGCTGGGGCTTGAACCTGGGTCCTTTCATGTGATACTGTGTGTGCTCAACCTGGTGCACCATCACCACCTGGCCCTGAACCATGTCTTCTGAACAGGTTTTGACACAAAACAACACATGGCAGCGAGTGATATCTGATACATAGTAAATAATAATAAATTTCTCATTTTAGATGAAATGCAAACATAATTTGTAGTTTCAATATTTCTTTCCCACCTAAATGACTGACTAGCTAGTCGAAGTGGACAAAGTAGATAAAACCCTTTTCAAGGCCAGGGCCTGCTAAAAAATTGAATGTTAATCCTTTCTTTATCAAACCTAAGTCTGATCAATACATTAATTATTTTTTTCTCAAAAGATTTATTTACTTAAGAGAGAGAGGCAAAGGAAGTGGAAACTAGAGCATCACTCTGGCACATGGATGTCTAAGGATCAAACTTGGGATCTCATGCTTCCAGGTCCAATGTATTAGCCACTATGTCACCTCCAGAGCTACAAGACACTAATTTTCTTCATGTTAGTCAACTGGAATAGGAAAAAATATATTCAGAGACATCTAAAGTAAGCATTATTTACTAGGTCTAGTACATAAATTAATAAATTTTTCATTGTATGAGACAGACATCCTTTAGTCTGTAAACTGTTCTCAAATCATACCTGTTCATGAATTGTAAAAAAACAAAACATAATATTTAGTTCCTAGAACAACCGTAAATTAATCTTCCTATTGCTAAAAGGATAAAATTACCCTGTAGAAGAACAATGCAAAAATTCTATCATACAGTGCTGAATTCATGCTAGTTTAGTCCGTGACTTAAAAGAATGATAAGTAAACCATTAATCCCCCAATAAAGAAATTAAAAAAGAAAAAGATAAAGTAACATTTGGTAAGTGGAAACCACAACTACTCTTTGGCTGAGGTCTTTAAAACATTTCTGTCCTTTTTAGCAGAGGACACACACACACACAAATTGACACATATGAACATGGACACACACACACACACACACACACACACAGACCCACACAGGGACACCAGGCCTCCAATTGCTGCATTCCGGTCTTAATTTCAGTATTACATGGCCGTCTAAAAGCATTTCACAGGTGTTTGCTGGAACTCATTAGACTATTTGGAACTCCTTCATGCTCCCTAAAAGGCAATTAAAATGTGTCTGTAAATTACCTCATGTGGGCCAAAGCACAGCTGCCTCTTCCCCCAGTTACTAGGCAGTGTTTCCAAACACCAGAACAGCCCTGGAAACCATCACTTTACAAAGGCAGAAAAGGGCCTTTGGGTGGATTCCTTTCTTCCCTTCCCCAGATAGGCCCCTGCGCTTGGGGTCTGATGCCAAAACACAAAATAAGGCTGCTAAATGAGACAAGTGGCTGATGACAGAGAGAGCTTTCACAGCTGCTCATGCAATGAAGACTTTACAGACCCGGTGAGTTGCTGGATCCCTCTGTTCAACTCCCGCCCTTATTTCCATAGTCCCGACTCTGGGGAGTGACATGGTTATGAAGTCCGACACATGTAGGTTTATGGTGGATCTCTGTCTCGCTCAGAATGCTCATCTCAGCTGTGCTGCTTCTCCAAGGAAAGTCTCTTCAGGAATATATGCCTCTAAGATAGATTCTGCACGGAGTTGAAGGGTAGCACAGCGGGTTAAGTGCACATGGCGCAAAGCACAAGGAGCTGCAGAAGGATCTCAGTTCGAGCCCTGGGCTCCCCACCTGCAGGGGAGTCACTTCACAGGCAGTGAAGCAGGTCTGCAGGTGTCTTTCTCTCCCCCTCTCTGTCTTCCCCTCTTCTTTTGATTCCTCTCTGTCCTATCCAACAACAATGGCATCATCAACAACAATAATAATAACTACAACAATAAAACAACAAGGGCATCAAAAGAGAATAAAAAATAAATATTAAAAAATTCTACTCGTCTTCTTTTATGCATTTTTTATAGTTTATTTTTTATATTTATTTATGTATTTCCTCTTGTTGCCCTTGTTTTATTGTTGTAGTTATTATTAATGTCATCATTGTTGGATAGGACAGAGAGAAATGGAGAGAGGAGGGGAAGACAGACAGACACCTGCAGACCTGCTTCATTGCTTATGAAGCGAAGCCCCTGCAGGTGGGGAGCCCGGGGAACCGGAAACCTTATGCCTTGCCCTCTGCGCCACATGCGCTTACCCCGCTGTGCTACTGCCCATCTCCCTGGTCTTGTCTTCTTAACAGGCTTCTTATTTTGTGGAGAATTTACTTGTGCACAAAGTAAAGACTCTGGGGTTGAGTTGAGGGGGGCCTCAGGTCCTGGAACATGATGGCAAAGGACCCACTGGGGGTTTTATTGTTATGTGGAAAACTGTGAAGTGTTCTACATGTACAAACTGTTGTTTTTACTGTCAGCTATAAAACATTAATCCCCCCATAGAGAAAAAAAAAAAAGGTGAGGGGAAGAATTTACTTGTTCAAGCATAAAAAGAACCTCTTCAGGGCACTCAGGGACACCCAGAGACAATCTTTTGCAATATGTAATGTATTTAAGCCCACCTTACAGAACTTAGAGAGGGGAAAGGGTACCGCATCTGCCTCATCAGTCACAGGGACCTGGTAAAGAAGGGGTCCAAAAATAAATAAGTCAATAAATAAATAAATAAATAAATAAATAAATAGCAGATTCCATATGACAAGATCTCAGTCAAACTTCTATCCAAGAAAACTCATTTGCCTTAAAAGTTTTCATTCTCCAGTGTTTTGTTACAATTCTTTTTCCTGAACTTGAAGTTCACAGGTGGAATTCCCATAGTAGCCGACATTTTATGGCTAGAGTTAAGTCATGAATGATCTTGTATTTTGAAAGGGTATAATCAGAAATGAAAACAAAAACCAAGAGAAAAAAAATGGCCATGCATTTCCCCAAATTTGTGCCATGAAATTAGCTGGCACAATCAAGCTAGTATCTAAATATAAAATGCCACCAAAAATACAGTCTTTTAATATCAAAAAAAAAGAAAGAAGAAATGAAGGGGATGGGACATGGAACTCTGGTGGTGGGAATCATATGGCACTATATCCTTCTTATCCTACAATCCTGTTAATCATTGTTGGATCACTAATAAATAAAAATGGCGTGGGAGATGGTACAATGGATAAGACATTGGATTCTCAAGCAGGAGGTCCCGAGTTCAACCCCCAGAAGTATATACCAAAGTGATGTCTGGTTCCTTTTCTCTCTCCTCTTATATATCTATCTATATACATATATATTTTAATTTTTTTATATTTATTTACCTATTCCCTTTTGTTGTCCTTGTTGTTTTATTGTTGTAGTCATTATTGATGTTGTTGTTGGATAGGACAGAGAGAAATGGAGAGAGGAGGGGAAGACGGGGGTGGGCAGAGAGAGAGAGACACCTGCAGACCTGCTTCACCGCTTGTGAAGCGACTCCCCTGCAGGTGGGGAGCCGGGGGCTCGAACCAGGATCCTTACACTGGTCATTTTAATCTCTGATTGAAGGAATTGAATTTTTTTTAGTTCTAAGTTCCTGTTTTGTTTTTAAAGATTGTATTTGTTGATTAATAAAAATATAAGAGGAGAGGGAGTCGGGCGGTAGCGCAGCGGGTTAAGCGCAAGTGGCGCAAAGCGCAAGGACCAGTGTAAGGATCCCGGTAAAAATAAATAAAAAATAAAGTGATTCTTTGAAAGTGGCAAAATAGTATCAAAGAGATCTAATATTTTTCCAGACAGAGAGGCAGTACAGTATGCAAGGCACACATTCCCAACAACTTAACTGAAATGCTGCTAAGGAATGGTTACATGGTGACTGCAATTCCAAATAAAAAAGTTGGCTAATTACCATTAAAGTACATGGATGAATACTGGAAAAGGAAGAATGAAATGATAAAAGATAGTTTAATATCTAAATTAGTGATCATTTTCTCTACTTTATTGTTGTTCAACTAAGGAAAAAAAAATAACATTCTAAAGGGAAAAAATGCTGATAATTTGCTCTACTTAATATGCAACACAAAATCTCACGTTGCTGAGTATGGAGAGACAGGCAGAAAGGAAATAAGAAAGAAAAAAGCAAAAGCAAAATCTACAATAATTTGCTACAGAACTTCAAAAAAGTCATTCCTATGTAGTGTTTACTTAGACTTACTATGAGATGTCTTAGTTATTGAAGAAAAAAAAACATATTTAGGGTCAGAAGATAGCATAGATATGCAAATAGTTTTTCATACCTGAGTTACTAAAGTCTCAAATTCAATCTCTGATAGAATGTAAACATAAATCAGAGCTGAGCAGTGCTCTGGTTTAAAAGGGAAAAAAAACGAAGAAAAAAGAAAGAAAGAAAAGAATTTCACAGGTACAGATTGTTAGTTTATGACAAGAGGCACCAGAACAATAAATGGATAAAGGAAAGTCTTTTCAACAAATGGTGCTGGACAAATTGGGTTGGAAAATGCAGAAGGAAACAGGGTCAGTACATATAACTAGGCATAAAAGTCAGCTCCAAATGGAGGGGAGAGTTGAACGTTAAACTGGAAATTGTCAAACACGGAGAAGAAAACCCTGGCGCAACAGTTTATAGTGTTTCCTTCAGAAATATGTTTGGGAGACTTGAGCCCATCATCAAGGACAACAAAAGCAAAGACAAACCCAAAGAGACTGCAACAAATTGAAAGGCTGTTTTTTTTTCTCTCAGAAAAAAAAACAATAATAATAATAAAAAAGAATAATAACACCTTACAGATTAGGAGATTTTTACATACCACACATCAGACAAAGGGCTAATGACCAAAATATATCGATTTCACAAAATTCAGTGGCAACATCAAATAAAAAAAAATAGAAAGAGGCCATGGACAAAATCTTATCTAGATGGCTAGGTGTCAGAAGAAAAATTGCTGAAAAGTCCCTAAAGTGTCAGAAGAATGACGTCAAAACAACAAAGATACCACCTAGTGCCTACGTGGACCTCTTACCTTAACAAGGACAGAAACATATGCTGCTGAGGAAGTGGAGAGAGAAAAACACCCTTTGGTGCTCTTGGTGGGAATGCAAATTGGTTCAGCCCCCTGTGGAAGAAATGAGGACTTTTTTCTCAGAATACTAGAAATGGGTCTACCCTATGATCCAGCAATTCCTGTGTAGAGATGTATCTAAAGAACACAAAAATGACTATCTGAAGAGACCTGTGCACACCTATGTTCATAGCAGGACTACCTAACGTACCCCAACTTTGGAAGCAACCCAAGTGTCCAACAACAGACAAAGAGTTATGAAATTGGGAGCATATAAACACAATGAACTACTACTCAGGTATAAGAAATGATGGAATCTCCTCCTTTGCCTCATTTAGATGTGACTTCAAGGAATCAGACTGATAGAAGCAAGGACAAGTATGAACACTGAGTGACTTTATCATAGATGGAACTTAAGAATTCACAGGTGAAACATAGACTAGCTGTGGTCTACTGAAGCAGCGTAGAGACCTCTGAAGGGGAGGGGAGGTAGAAGGGCCCTGAGAGCTCTTGGGGTACCCAGCATGATGGTGGGCGAAGGCTGCATTCAAAGCAGGAGTGGTACACAGGCACCCATCAGGGAGAGATAAGAAACCATACTAGCACACCATGCATGCGTGAGGACCCAGTTTTGAGCTCCCCTTCCCCACCTGAAAAGGGGAAGCTTCACAATGAGTGGAACAGGCTTCAGGTCTCTTTCCCCTCTATTTCTAACTTTAAAAAGGGAGGGTGTGTGAATAACTGTGGGGAGAGATAGACCCTAGTTGCCACTGTAGGCAAGGAATCGCAGTGATAACCTTGATGACAAAGGAAAAAGACAGAGACGCTATACTCCTGTGACAATAGCTGTGCTGTGAAACATTATTTCCGCCATACAGTGATGCTGAAAAGAAAAAAGAGAAGAAAAACAATTAAGCATTTCCCCTATTTGTCAGGTCGGCAGAGCTAGTGCTACTAACCCCTTTTGGATTCAAATCAGACATCTTGCTTCAGGAGATCATTCCGATTTATAGTAAGTAACTCCTTGCACCCTTACTCTGGGCTTGAGTGAGTCTCGGCTTTTTTTTTTTTTTTTTTTTCTTTAATAACATTCACTCATCACAACCTGAAATAATGTCAGACATGCAGGTGTGGAGTTTGTATCTGTAGTCCTTTTTTTTTTTTTAAGATTTTTATTTATTTTTTTAACTATCTTTACCAAATAGAGACAGAAATCAAGAAGAGAAAAGGAGACAGGGAGGGAGAGACAGACAGGCACCTGCAGCCCTGCTTCACCACTTGCAAAGCTTTTCCCCTGCAGGTGGGGACTGGGGGCTTGAACCTGGATCCTTGTGCACTGTCACATGTGCGCTCAACCAGGTAAGCCATCACCTTGGTCCCTGTTTGTTGTCTTTGTTCTACTGTATTCCATTCTAGAATATAAGCCCCTTAAACATGGCTTTGGTTTGTGTAGACTCAAGACTGACCTTGAGTGGTCTTCACCAATCTGATGTATTCCTCATGTTGAGTGACAGGAGGTACCTGGAGGTACTGTCCAGAGAATGGGAGTGGTGACAGGTGTGGCTTGGAAAGGTGGGGGCAGGGCTTGGGTGTGAAAAGACCTGTGGGAGAGGCTTGGTCTCATCCATGTCATCTTGTGAATACGAGGGTCCAGTCCTCTCCCTCTCAACCTCTGCCTTATTCTTTCTCTCTCTCTCTCTCTCTCTCTCTCTCTCTCTCTCTCTCATAAGTTCTAACATGAATGTCCTCAATTTTCTCAAATAAATTAAAAAATTCCTGAAAAATCATGCTCTCCCCTCAATTCTTTGTTGAGATTATGCATGACAAACTTTTTAAATATTGGGAAGCAAACATCTGTTAGCCCCATTCTTCCCATTACAGTAAGGCAATAAGAGCACTTGCTATATATAAACTTTTCACTTCATAGCAGACCATCATCATGTTACCAGTTCCTGTGCTTTATTTATTTATGTTTTTAAGGCTTGACAGTCTATTTTTTAAATTTTATTTATAAAAAGGAAACACTGAAACAAACATACGATAAGAGGTTACAACTCCACACAATTCCCACCACCAGAACTCCATTTCCTATCCTCTCCTTTGATAGCTTTCCTATTTTTTTTTTTTTTGCCTCCAGGGTTATTGCTGGTGCTTGGTGCCTACACCACGAATCCACTGCTTCTAGAGGCCATTTTTTTCCTTTTTTGTTGCCCTTGTTGTTTTATCATTGTTCTGGTTATTATTATTGTTGCTGTTGCTATCATTGTTGTTGGATAGGACAGAGAGAAATCGAGAGAGGAGGGAAGACAGGAGAGAGAGGGGGAGAAAGACACCTGCAGACATGCTTCACTGCTTGTGAAGTGACTCCCCTATAGGTGGGGAACCTTGGGCTTGAACCAGAATCCTTATAGCGGGTCCTTGCACTTTGCACCACTTGCACTTAACCCACTGCACTACTGCTGGACTCCCAGCTTCCTATTCTTTAAAACTCTGGGAGTATGGACCCAAAATGAGGCTGTAATTAGTAGGGACCAAGGAGAAATGACTTAGGGTAAGTGGTATCTTAACATACAGACATGTGGAGCAGCATGGCAAAGACAGAGATGCATGGTGACAACTTAGGCCAGCATCATGTGGGCACTCACTGGTGTCTACAAGTCCAGCTGAAACAGGGCTGCAGGCAGACAGAGGAATCAGCCATTTAGAGATGGAACTGAAAGCTACTACTAAAGGCACATCTAAACAGTTTAGTGGGAGTCGGCGGTAGTGCAGCGGGTTAAGCGCAGGTGGCACAAAGCACAAGGACCAGCATAAGGATCCTGGTTCGAGTGACTCCCCACCTGCAGGGGAGTCACTTCACAAGCTCATAAGCGGTGAAGCAGGTCTGCAGGTGTCTATCTTTCTCTCCCCCTCTGTCTTCCCCTCCCCTCTCTATTTCTCTCTGTCCTATCCAACAACGATGACATCAATATCAACAACAATAATAACTACAACAATAAAACAACCAGGGAAACAAAAGGGAATAAATACATAAAATAAATATTTTTTTAAAGTTTAAAATAAAAAGAGTTTAGTGTCTTCCCAAGTAAATAGTAAACTCCATGTTGTCTTTTTTCTAAATTTTAGATATGCTATGTTGGAGCCCCACGTGCCATCATTCATACCAGGGGACCCAGATTTTGAACCCCAGTTTTCAAGTAATTCAGAATATCAGCTACCCTTGGGAGTGCACCCGTTGTCCAGAGGCAGGGGAAGAATCTGGTGGGAAGTTTTCCCACTTCCCCAGTCTCCTTGGAGCACACTCAGCACTTGACCAATGTTTTCACACTCCATTTACTTCTCTGTAAATACTTGGTGAAGATTAGTCACTATAAATGTCCTACGCCCCTACCCTTTGGGAAAGAAGGCATTTTTTTTTCCAGAGTGTTAGTCTCCCACCCCCTTTTTTTTGGCCAAAGAAGAAATGTTCCTTTTAACTTTGTTTTTGTTGTTGTTTTGTGTGTGTCTACTTACTGCCTCAATGACCCCTGGGGACTCTAGGAATAGGTTTGGAAACAATCGGTGCCTATAGAAAGACCTTGCCTTGTCTTCTCGCTTTGTAGGCTCCCTTACAGCTCAGCTCAGCATTCACTATCTCATCGCTTCATTCCCCATATCGCCTTGTATATTGATTTTCTGGTGTACGACCTTCTCTACAACCCATCCGACCCTGGAGGAACATAATGCCAAGCACTTGGGCGAGATTTTGACTTGCCTGCTACATTCTGGACTTGTCAATCACAAAACAAAAGTTATTGGAATGACTGAGCCTATGCTCTTCTTTAAAAAAATTATTTTATTATCTGTTTATTTATTGGATAAAGATAGCCAGAAATGAGAAGAATGGGAAGACAGAAAAGAGAGAGAGAGAGAGAGAGAGAGACCTGCAGCCCTGCTTTACTACTCGTGAAGGTTTCCCCCTGCAGTTGGGGATCTGGGGCATGAACCCGTGTCCTTGTGCACTGTAACATGTACACTCAACCAGGTGCACCACCACCCAGCCCCTTCAGTGCCCTTTTAACATTTCTGGATTCTCTGTAACTATGATACCTGTATAGATTTGTAAAGAAAACCAGAAATGTAGAGAAAAAAAAACACCTGGAATAGAAATCCTTAATAAATGGGAAGTATAATTTTTAGCACTGAATACTAAATGATTCACGTGTCTTTCTTTTGATCATTTTGGTAAATCTAACAGTAGTGATGAATGTAGGCCAAATGTTTTTCAAAGGCCTCACCTGAAACCTGACACAGAAACATTTAAAACATTGTTTTAAATGTATTGAAAAAAAAAAAAACACCCTTTTGAGATTTTCACTTCAAGTTATCCTTTGTAAAATATATTCATCATTTTGAAATATTGATTAATTGCCCCGATTCCTTAAGTTCCTGATTTAGTATTGTGAAAAATGGTTTCCATTTTTGGCATTTATTTTGCAAAATATTTATCTTCGACTGAACTTTGCTTAGGTTGCCGTCAGAAGTTTTATGTGATGGAGTTTGCAGGCAGAGTCAATATTTGGCAGTACTCTTAACACACTCCAACATCACTTCAGCAAAGCCTAACAACACAAGGATGGTGCCCAACACTGCATCTTATCACATTCACAAAAGCCTTGAGCTGAACAGAAGACTTGTACAGTGACGTCTTAAACCAGAAATAACCTGCACATGCCCAGTGAACCCAGGATGTCTGTCACTCAGCACATATCAAAGCATGTTACTAAGAAAGAGTTTAAAATCACTCCAGAGCCCCCATCCACTCACTGGGGAGATTTAAAATTGATTCTCTATCAGGTAACAGTTCTGTGACCTGATAAGATACACAGAGATAATTTGATATTTCTAACACTGTTATTTTGGGCCCTAGACCTAAGAAACTGGAATTACACACTGCCTGGTGAAGGTTTAGGGGTCTTTGGTGTCTAACTTCAGATGCCTGTCACCATATCCTAGTGAAATTATATATCAGTAATATATTGATCTCTGGCAGAAGTCAAAACTTGAGGGGGATATTTCCTAGCCTTCATCAACCGAAATTTGGTAGACCCAGTAACGTCACAAAATAAAGTTCCTAAAGTAAGGAAAGAGATTAGGAACTCAGCTTTGCAAAGGTAAAATTAAACAGTGAACTAAAAAAATATTATACTCAGAGCCTGTGATGGTTCATTTTATGAGCTAGCTTTAGTGGTCTGAGGTGAAAATGACCTTTCTTGAGAGGGCCTGTGAGGTGTGTGCAGAAGAGATTAGCATTTGGATCAGCAGACTCAGTGAAAAAGATGACCTCTCCATCTCTCTCAGATGCTTCCACTGTGAAAGCTCTTCCCAGAGGAAGAGAGGAAATTCTCAACCTACCTAATTCAAGGACTTTATCTTATTCCATTCACATGCAAATTGGTTTCCTTTAGAAAACAACTAATCTGGTCTAAATGTTGGAGACTCAAACATTTACTATAAATATGTGTTTGCCAGTTTACAAGAATGGAACAGCTAACTGACACTTCAAATCTGAACATTGATTATTAGTGTGTGTGTATGCTAACACAGGACACATGTTTTTAAAACAAGGGTTGGTGGAAAGATTTTAAAACACAGAAACAAATAGAATTTTAAGCATTGCTTGTTTTCCACAAACACATACAGGCAGTACACCCTGAGCTTAAAAAAAAAAAAAAGGAAAAAAAGATTATTTTTAACTTTCATGAACAAAGAAATGCAATAAACAAGCTCCAGGGGACTGAAACACCTACAGATGGAATGGGGGGTGGGGGATCAGTTCAGAGGGACCTATGCTGATAAACTAGATCCATTCAGAAGAAGACCCAGTACGATTTAGGAGTACATCACTGAGAAGTAGCCCAGAGAGAAGGGAGAGGCATGGAAAACAGATGAGTTTGATGTTCTTAATGGAATGTTAAGGAGACCTTGTGCTGGGCTAGGGGATAATTCAGTCCTGCAAGCACCAAACTCTCTCAGAAGGTGACAGAACTTAATCCTATCAACATCTCATTTGCATCCCCATAGTAAAGATGACAATGGGATTTTTGTGGCCAGGAGTCTATGCAAAGCAGTCACTGTCATAGTTCAGCTGCTATTTTTGAAATGGAAATTTCTTTCCAATTTGAAATAGCTCCTTTTTCAAAACACCAAAAAGCATCAGCCACTACTTTGCACGTACAGAGTCTCTTTCTCAATGGGACATGCTGGATCCAGCCACAGTCTTCCTTTCAAAAGCAAAACTTACCCCGTCTGTAAAATATTGATAGATCTTTTTTATTTTTCCTTTGTATATGTGAAATTGCAATAAACATTGGAAATAACTAATTAAAAACAAACGGTGTCCATGCAGTGAAATGACAGAGCTTTGTCGCTTGTTGCTGACTACAACAAAGACTTATTTATTTATCTAAAAAAAAATTAATGAAAACTACATCTCACCTGGAAAAGCTAAATATATTTTATCCTTCAGCACCACACACACACTCACACACACACTCACACACTCACATGCACTCACACACACACATGCACACACACACTCACACACACATGCACACACAATACTCGCAGGTACATTCACACACCCCACATACACACACACACACACACACACACACACACGCACACACACACACACATTCACACACACATACACACACATACACACACAGTTTCTTAGTTGTGACTTTCTTCATTGATGGCGTTATGAACTACTCCTGCCTCTGATGGTACGACTTTATTCAGCACTAACATTTTAATAAGAAAAAAAGTCAAATATCAAAGTAACAGATGAGCATTTCTCTAAAAGCCAATTTCATTAAATACCATTGGTATTAATCTTTCTAAATCTTAATTACAGCCTTTTGACATATCACCCTCCATTTGACCTTTTCTGTTCAGTTCCAGGAAAGAATAGGACAGACTGGATCACAGTCCATGTAACCCCCTCGGGAATGTGTCATTTTTATTCTGTTAAGAAAATGGGGACGGTGACCCAAATTATATTTTATTCATGAGTAAATGAGATCACATTTTTCTAAGTAATCAACCAATTTCATTCTGCTCTGTGATTACAATGTCCGAGATGAGATATCCGTAAGTTGGAGCAGATAAAGTTTAAAAAAAAAAAAATCTTGGATTTAAAAAAAAACTCTATGCAAAGAACAAAACTTTATGAATGAGAAATGTCCTACAAAATGTAAAAACAATGAATCGTGACAGCCTGTGACTGAACAAGGTGAAGTTCAGTTGAAAACAGCAAGGTCTGGCAATCTGGAAATTAAAAAAAAAAAAAGTAATGATTCTGCCATCAACCACATTTGCACCAATCAATAGTTCAAAAGCATCCTGTTTTTGTTAGATCTAACAGATAAAGGCACCAAAAAAAAAAAAAATTCTTTGAGGAAAGGGCCTTAAGGAACTTCTTGCTAGGACCTGGTTCAGGCAATGACACTGGGAATGGAGATTTTTTTAGTACTGTCACCGAAGAATTCACAAGGACTGCTGTATAGAAAAGGTGTTGGACTTGCTGATCAGCTTTAAAGATGAGTTGGTGGGTTCTAGTTTTATGCAGAGCACAGTTAATGGGAATGTCATATGATCCAGCAATTCCACTCCTAGGCATAGACTCACAAGATATAATAACACCAATTCGAAGGGATCCATGACCCCCCCCCCATGTTCATAGCAGCTTTATTTATAATAGTGAAAACCTAGAAACAGCCAAAATGTCTTTGGACAGATGACTGGATAAAAATTATGGGACATGTACTCAACGGAGTATTAGGCAACGATCAAAAAGGGATGGTATTGTGTCCTTTGGGATTAAGAGGATAGAATTGTAGGTTATGCTCAGCCAAGTAAATGAGGAGGTACAGGACAACTACAGAATGGCTTCACTCATATGTGGAATACAGAGAACTGAATATACAACTGTGGGGAAAATAAAACCCCACCAGCCTGTAGTCCTGTAGTGGTTGTCTATGGGGGTGGAAATGGGGATGCAGAACTTTAGTATTGGTAGCGGGGGCGGGGGCGGGGGCGGGGGAGTATAGTCAAATCTGTGATGCTTGTAATATTGAGTGATTTTCTAGGAAGATCATGCCTATTTATTTAATAAAGACAGAAAAGCAGAGGAGTAGAGAGAGAAGACATTGCAGGGAACTTTCCTTCAGGGTTGTGGGGTTGAGCTTAACTGTGGGTCACACACACGCACATGCACACACACAGACACTCACACACACACGCACACTCACACACAGGCACACACATTCACACACAGGCACACACACATACGCACATGCACACGCACACACACACACTCACACTCAGGCACACACATTCACACAGAGGCACACACATGCACACATACGCACATGCACACAGAGACACTCACACACACGCACACTCACACACAGGCACACACATTCACACACAGGCACACACATGCACACCTATGCACACACACACAGATACTCACACACACACACACTCACACACACGCACATGCACACACACAGACACTCACACACATACAGACACTCACACACAGGCACACATATTCACACACAGGCACACACACGTACACATACACACATGCACACACACAGACACTCACACACACTCACACACACTCACATACATACACACACACACACTCACACACTCACACACACATACACACATGCACACATACGCACATACACACACTCACACTCACATACACACATGCACACACACAGACACTCACACACGCACACACACGCACACATATACACATGCACACACAGAGACACTCACACACACATACACGCACACATATGCACATGCACACACACTCACACACACAGGCACACATTCACACACAGGCACACACACGCACACATACGCACATGAACGCGCACACACACACACACACACACACACACACTGTGGGCAAAGCTGCCCACTATCAAAAGGAGATGTTTGGGTGGCCCAAACCATCCATATTTATGAAGAGGGGTGGGGGCAGGACTGCTCAGTAGATTGACATTCAACAATAATCCCACCCACAGATGAAAAATGGCACAGAAAAAGTAATTTGGGGGTTATGATTTTACTATCAAAATAAGGACAAAGAAAGGTGACCAAAGTTGGAATGGACTCCATACACAGACTCCACTGCTGTCCTGGGTCCAGCAGGGATTCAGAAGGCTGTGTTCTGGTGCAAGGAAGCCCAGAGGAATGCTACTACCTGTGTGCTTCTCGCAAGGAGGGGTTGGCACACCCTCGAAACCACAAGCCTAAGGTCAAGTTGATTTTACTTTCCCAAGCACCAGATTCCATGTCAGTTTTGTTCAAGAAAAAGGATGCCCAGTTGCAGAAAGCTAACAGTAGAATAGATATTTTTCCAGGGTTTTGTACACAGGTGGTGCAACACATAGAGAACAAAAGTTGCTATTGGTGAGGACCTGGGTTCAAGTCACTGGTCCACATCTGAAGGGATGGGTTTTAATGAAGCAGTGGAGAAGACTGGAGAATTGTCTCCTTCTCCTCTCTCTCCCTCTCCCTCTCCCTCTCCCTCTCCCTCTCTCTCTCTCTCTCTCTCTCTCTCTCTCTCTCTCTTTCT